>NW_015547762.1:2561-8233 GCF_001515605.1 Sinocyclocheilus anshuiensis
GTTAGAAGTTTGAAACTTCATAAGAACTTCGTCAATTCTCATTCTAATAATCTGTTTGTGTGTATGTGTGTTTTAGCGTAGTTTTGATGTATTCTAGAGTAGCCAATAAAATTCATGTTTCATTTATAAAGAATTTTTGGTTTGGTGTCATATAATTTCCAGGTCAAAACTTTTGCCAAGATCATCGTTACCTCTCTAAGAGCTTACAAATTATCAAAGAACGTATTTATCCGTGGCCAGGAGAATACATAGTCAATTTGTTAAAATATACTGAGGTCACGGCTCGCTGGACGACCCTTGATTTAAAGTGTAACATAACAAATTTGAAATCGGTTTAATCAGGTGAACTTCGGGATTCAGACCCGAGTCCTATCAAAACCTGAATGAATTAATAATAATTAATTCCCTTACAAATTTAAGTAGTCAAGTTATCTACAGGGATCACTTCCCTCGACGGACTCTCTGAGGTTTAAAATTCGAATATTGTCCCGTCTGGAACGCCCCTCCAGATCTGTGATCTTCTCAGTAAGTGTTGTATTAAGTTTCTCGAGTGCAGCCAGCTTCTTTTTTAGCGGAGCGACGTCATCTTCTATGGCGGAGATACGAGTTTCTGTTTCGGCCTGGCGAGTCGCAAGGGATTCGGTAGCGGCAGCGACCTCCTCGATGCGTTTGATAATGCTTTCAACTTTCACGTCCAGCCCAGACTCCAGTTTAGCGAAAGAGTCATTCAGCATCTTTTGCGTACGCCGCCCTTCTTCTGCAACAACTTCGGCAATGTGTTTAAGCAGAGCCCCATGAGAAATGTCAGGTAACGAGCTCTTATTGCTAACCGCACGATCGCTGCTAACACTAGCTTCACTCGAACCAGTACAATCTTCCGTAAAAACTCGGGAATGGCTTGCTCTGTTTTGACGGCTTGGGCATGGTGAATTATCCGTAAAGCAACTAAATAATGACTTTGAGAAAGACGGGTGAAGGTAGATAATAAACAACAGGAACGTGAACTGGGAGAGGGGAAAAAATGCGACCGCTCACTCCGCCGCCATTACCGGAAGCCAGAATTTTAATTTTTTAAGTGAACTATGCCTTTAAATTATAAAGTTTGAGAACTACTGTTCTAGGAAATACCAGTAAAACCTAAGCTATGAAAGAGCAACCATCAATTTTTTTTTTTGTGTGGGATGCTTCAATGAAGCACAGGAAATGTTGGTTGATGAGTCATTTATCTCCTTTAAAAGTCTGTTCTATTAAATTCTTCCTTCCGTGCTTCCCAAAAACATCAATAGCATCAATGAGTGAGAGAATGAGCGAAAGAGGTGTGATGCTGAGACCTCTCTCCCCTACAGGATGGCTGACATTTGGGCCAGAACAACAGTGACCATTGTTTGTTCTTTCAAGGTTCATGCCCATTCCTCATCCATGGTGTTCGATTACCTCCTTTCCAGGTGGTCCCCATAAAAAAGGCAATGTTAAAAGTGAGAGGCAGTGAAAAGGGGAAGAAAACATATTGCATTTATTAAAAAGTCAATGAATAAGGTCTTCAGTGTGAGCAATCATGACGTGCAGCTGTGGTGAGCATCTGACACAAAAGGGGACTGTATGTAGACGCTGCCCCTACCTGCTGTTTTGAGACCAGCTCACCTTATTCAAGCCTTTCTGCTTACAACAGATAAAGCAGAGTTAACCTCACATCACTGAATCAAAGCCAAATCCGCCCTCATCAAACAAACAACCTCCAGTGTCATAAAGGGCTCATGGGACTCCATTATGGTCAAATTTTTAAAGGGATAGTTCACCAAAAAATGAAAATTCTGTCATCATTTACTCATCATCATGCCATTCAAGACATGTATGACTTTCTTTCCTCTGTGGAACATGGAAGAGGATATTTTGAAATATGTTTTAACTGTTACTTTATTAATTTAATAAAAGCCACAATTTTGAGACAAAGTCACAACTACAGAAAAAAACAGGAAAAAAAATCACAGTTATGAGAAATAGTCACAATTGTGAGATGTTGCATTTACGAAAAAAAAAAAAAGTCAAAGTTGTGAGATTGTGAAGTTACAATTTACAAAAAGTTATATATGATACGTCACAATTATGAGAAATAAAATAAGTTGCATTTATGGAATAATTAAGTAAAAATTGTGAGATATAAAGTTGCAATTACAGAAATAGTCAAAATTGTAAAAAGTATTAAGTTGCAATTACATAAAAATTAAGTAGCAATTACAAGAAATAAAGTTGCAAATATGAGAAATAAAGTCATAATTGTAAAATATAAAGTCAAAATTACATAAAAATTAAGTTGCAAATTCCAATAAATAAAGTTGCATTTGTGAGATATAAAGTTGCAAATATGATATATAAAGTCACAACTGTAAGATCTAAAGTTGCAGTTATGTAAAAATTAAGTTACAATTACAACAACTAAAGTAGCAATTGTGAGACAGTCGCAAATATGAGAAATAAAGTCACAACTGTAAGATATAACATCGCAATTACAAGAAATATAGTTGCATTAGTGCTACATAAAGTCGCAAATATGAGAAATAAAGTCACAATTGTAAAAAATAAAATCACAATACATAAAAATTAAGTTGCAAATTCCAATAAATACAGTTGCATTAGTGAGACATGAAGTTGCAAATATGACAAATAAAGCCATAAGTGTAAAATATGTTGCAATTACAAGAAATATAGTTGCATTAGTGCTACATAATTTGCAAATATGAGAAAAAAAGTCACAATTGTAAGTGAGGGATATTTTATCAGGCTATAATACTCAGATTCTTTCAAAACTGCTTTTCCCAGCACTAAACCACTACGCTGTAAAAAGTAATTAGTTGAACTTACTTGGAAAACCTGTGGAAACTGATTGCCTCAAATTTCTCAAGTCAAAATGGTAAAACCTTTCTTATTTCTCAGAATGGACAAAAACAAGCTTCCATACTGTTAATCTATGAATGTGTCACCTCATTCTTTCCTTTTTGTGCCTCATCCCTTTTACCCTGCCATTCATTGACCTTTTGCTCTTTAGACATCAATACCCCTCTACACTTTCTCTCATATTTCCTCTCTTCCCCACTACAAGGCCAGTTTAAGACCAGCTGTGGCCAGTTCAGCTCTCAGTCTATGCACTTGACACCAGGCTTGCAAATGCACCTCTGCTCTGGAGTTCATTAAAGGAAGAGTTTCATTAGAGTCCCAGCCACAAAAACACACAAGGGACACCCTCTCCCCACACTCTCTTTACCAGGTACCGCTCACCAAGACGAGGCTGACACTTCGATACGTATCCGGAAAAAAAGAAGGCACATAAAGGAGAAAGAGCGTAAAGAAAAACAGACAGCATACTGACCCTTTTCCTCTTGATGGAAGCTGACATGATGACTTTCTTTGATGATGACACTAATGGTTACCAACAGGCCAACATATGGCTCATAGGGATCTCTGTGCACCTCAGTGCAATGACGGCAGCTAGTCCAAAACGAGCCATGCTGTCGTCTGTACGAGGCTTAGAGGCACACAGACGGGTTTGTGGACTTTAATCAATATTAATGTCATTTGGAGCGCGGCCAGTCACGTCAAACAGTCAGGGGTTCAGTCTTTGATTTGGATGGAGACAATCCACAAAGCTTAGAAATGTAATCTGCACCACTTTGAGATTCGCATCAGTACTGTAAATAAAAACCACGCGACTGTTTACTCCTAACAGTGGGTCAACTTGCTACATAATATGAGAAGATGCTAGTGAGGGCGAAAACTATAGCACTAAATTGAATGTATTACCAGGATCTAAATGCTATCATAAATCTACACTCCCATGCTAAGTGGCTACAGTAGGTGTTGAAGCCTGCAGCATGGAAATATGGTAAGATTAAAAGAGAAACATGAAGGCAGTGTATTAATGCACTGTCTGTAGTCTGAGTGGTTTGAAACAGAAACATGTGGTGAGGCCGGTTGTACATTTTAGCACAAACAGGTGCTGGCTGATTTTAATGAAGTTAGACATACAAATACTGCAGTTCCTACAGCCTTAAACAAGACACATGCAAGCAACATGGACAACATCTTCATTTGTCTTTGCTAACCTAGAATTGACCTGCTGAAGTTTCTGGAAGGCTCACTGTAAAGCTATAAATCAGAAAAGCAAAAAACAGTTTTTAATTACCACAACTAAGAATAGTCCCTGATACACATCTGAAATGAACTATGAGCTCTGCAATGTAGCTTTTATTGTCATTTTTCATTGTAAATTTCAAATTATCTCAATTCTAATATAAACCTTTAATTTGACAACAGTGAAAATAAGTTATACTGAATACTGAAATGCAGTGTTTATAGTTTGTCAACAGTTTATAACTTTTTAAATATTTAATAATAATTAAATAATATTTCATTTAATAATTAATTACATTTAATAATAAAATATACTATTTAATTATAAATTATACATTATAAAATTATAAATTATATAAGTAATTTATAATTTAATTCATCCTTGTTGAACAAATTTGATCTTACAGACAAGAGCATGCATTCCTTTCTGTGCAGGTCTACCTCATCCACTCACTCACACATAAAATGGAAAAGCTTTAGCCAGACAAATCTTGAAGGAGCAATTAAATAATTAGCTTATACAAGTTTTTTCCCCTTTTGTTCTGCTATATTTAATGGAGGATTTTAGATGGGGTACGGCACAGAGGAAAGGAAAATGGACTTACGGTGAAGGCCTTCCAGGCAGAGGGGTGGGAGCCGGATCTGGAAGAAAGAGAGAGCGGAGATTTTTAACAACATGTTAGGCACAAATTGCCCACAAAGAAGCACAACACATGCAGCCAATATGGCTCCTTGGCATGGAATAGAGAATAACTACAGTGACCTCATCAGACCTACACAGTTTCTCTGCCATTCAGGGCATCAGGACATTTCAAGGGTCGTCATTCCAAACGGAGGGACCACTGCTTTGCAACAGGTCAAAAAATATATGGGGTGTGTAATACTTGGAAATTGTTTCTCCTAGATAACAAAGACATTATTTTAAGACAATATGAAATCTTTACTGAATTCTACTGCTACTTAGATTTTTCTCCAGAGAAAGACTGTAATATCAATTATTTTTGTTCATAAAACTAAAGTCAATGGAGTTCAAACGGCACCAACAAAAAATACAAGGTGTGTCCAAAAACGCATACTGAGTAGGTACTACATTCGATGAGGAATGAACATCATAACCAGTAAACAGTATGTTCTATATAGCATACATGTATGTAGTATGAATGAAATTTAGACATACTACATGTGACTTGTGGCTTCACGAGACAGTAAAGTATGCATTGGATGCACACTTTGGAAATTGTACCTACTGTTTGTTATGAATAGTACAAATTTGGAAATGCTACCCAGTTCTCATACTGTTTATTGCCCTACTACAGGGTTCCTCAAATCTTGCCCTGGAGGGCCAATGCGCTGCAGAGTTTAGCTCCAACCCTGATCAAACTCACCTACCTGTGATTTTCTAATGATCCTGAAGACATTGATTAGCATGCTCAGGTGTGCTTGATTAGGGTTAGAGCTAAACTCTGCAGGAAAGTGGATCTCGTGGGCCAGATTTGAGGATCCCTGCCCTACTATATAGTAGGGATGTAGACATAATCAGGCAAAGA
>NW_015547762.1:10025-15808 GCF_001515605.1 Sinocyclocheilus anshuiensis
AATATGTTATTTTATGAAGAAAGAAAGTCATACAGGTTTGTAACAACATGAGAATGAGTAAACGGTAAAAATCTGCATTTCTGGGTGAACTATCTTTCCCTTTAAAGGGTTAGTTCACCCAAAAATGCAAATTCTGTCATTAATTACTCACCCTCAAGTCGTTCCAAACCCGTAAGACCTTCGATTATCTTCAAAACACAAATGAAGATATTTTTGATCCAGTAAGGTAGTAAGGACATTGTTAAAATAGTCCATTTGACATCAGTGGTTCAGCCGTAATTTTATGAAGCTTCGATGAATACTTTTTGTGTGCAAAGAAAACAATTATAACGACAATTTTTTTTAAATTCAACAATTCTTCTGTTCCGTGTCAGTCTTCAACGCGTGTTCATGAGAGTACCATGACACATGCGCACAAAAAAACATTCTTGTAGCTTCATAAAATGAATGTTGAACTACTGATGTCACGTATCGACTATTTTAACAATGTCCTTACTACCTTTCTGGGCCTTGAACGTGATAGTTGTGTTGCCATCTACGGAGTGTAAGAAAGCGGATTTCATCAAAAATATCTTAATTTGTGTTCCGAAGACGAACGAAGGTCTTAAGGGTTTGGAACGAAATGATGGTGAGTAATTAATGACAGAATTTTAATTTTGGGGTGAACTAACCCTTTAAGGCTGGTTCACACAGTCAGCAACAGGGTTAACACAATGCAGCAATTTGCAAATGTTGGAATTTGGTTTCCTGGCATTTGTTGCATTTGTTTTTCCAGAGTAATTTTCAGGGAAACAACTGAGACAAAGTCGATACTTTAAAAACACATAACTGAGGACCCCCTAATGTCTCCTGAGCTAGCAAAGATGACCCTCTGGGATGTGTTTAAACACACAGACCTGAAGTTTTTCGGCAATGCATCATCAGTCACCTGATTGTGAAATCATCGAGGTATTGTTAAATTCCAAAAACACTCACCAAACTTGACAAACAGGATTCCTGTGGTAGATACTGTGCCATAGGTGTTGGTAGCCACACACTGAAAGTAGCCGGTGTCTGTGGTGTCCAGGTTTCGGATTCTCAGGCGGGAGCCGTACGAAGTGGGCCTGTAAGAGACACGCCGTGGTTCCTGGACCACAGGAGCATCGTTTTTAAGCCAGCGGACTGTGGGTGGTGGATTCCCTGAAACGTGGCAATGTAACTCAGCTGTCTGTCCGAGGGAGGTAGTGATGTTATTCATTGGAGCATCCAGCCTTAGAAAGTGATCTGAAAGGACAAGGGAGAAAAGTTATTGAAAATGTCGATTAAAGCTAACTTACTCAAATTACCCAAAGGGAATAGGGTTAAAAAATCCAACAGAATGAAGGTGAGCAATAATGACAGAACTAATCCTTTAAACCGCCATTATTTGATATGTAGTAAGTCAAAAGTTTTTCCGAGAGGGTTTTTCCGAGAGTGTTTGTGTGTATTTGAAACTATATACGAGCATACAGTGTGCAACAAACCTCTAAGCTGCCGGTTAGGAATTCTTTACATGATATTTAGTGGTTGCCACTAGGTGGTAAATCATTAGTTTGTCTCATCGGGCTGGATATTGCCAGAGGGGACGGCAAAACCTCTTGAAGCTTCTGGAACCTTCTGTCTCCAGAAAATCTGTCTTGCCAGGCCTACAGCTAACTTTGATAAGGGGCCAGCAAAAACATGACAACCCCCAATATTTCATGAGTGGTGGGAGGGAAATAAAAGCGCTTGCAGTGAGCTCAGCAGATCTGACCCATTCTGGTCTGAGTAAGGCCATAGAGGGGAATGCTCAAATCTATGGGAAAGTTACAGTTGAAACACTTTGTGGTGAAGGACGTCAACCAGAATTAGGGTAAGAGTGGATATACAATGGTATGTGTGTGTTTGCGAAAACAATGTGTGGTTTTAGCACAAATACATTTTCATACATTTGAATAGATGCTGAAATGTACAGTCCAAAATTAACACCCAAACCAAAGATTGTGATAAAACACACATATAAACCAGTAAATAAATGAAACACATTAATGTTACATCATAAAACTGACAATGTTACACTTTGTTACACATATGTTGTACTTCTTCAGGTTGTATATACTAAAGTAATACATAAAATGGTTGAAGTTTTAGATGCTGTCAATACATTATTGTACATTTCAGTGTATGTCCACCCATACAAAAATGTTAAAATAAAAAGTGTACACTTAGTGTACAAATGGCTATGAATACGAATGAGATCATCTTGGCAAAAAATAAACAGTCAAAGTTGTTTCATACAAATAACTTTAACCTCTGTAAAGTTCCCTGGGACTTCCTGTGGAGTCATATGATCGGTTTGGCAGACATGCTCTGACAGGCTCTTGATGGCATCCCGACAAGCCCTAATGGTGCAGCCAAGAAGCAAAGAGTGAAAGTAAACTTTTCCTCTCACTCAGCACGGATTTACTATGAGCATATCAAACATACAGTCCAACAATCTGTCAATACTTGCTCATGATTAAAAGAGTCTAATAGACTACTAGGGCATTGTGCAGTGACTAATTACTATTACAAACTAAATAAATTACTAAAATACTAAAATCACTAAATAATGCAGTGCAAAAGTGGGGTTCCAAAAGAAAAAAAAAAAACACATTTTTTTCCATAGAGAAATTGTTCTTAAATGATAATAAATAAATATTTCAAGAAAGGTATATTTAATTTTATAATTTGTATTTATTAATTTTATTTTATATAAATAGTTTTTATATTAAACTGCTGTTTCTGATTCAATTATGCCATTCACTATGTTTCAGGAGATGAGTAGTTCATTCCTCTATTGAAGACATCTAATTGATGTGCTTATTCAGATATTCTGTTTATATATATGTATATTCAATTCCCGATTTTTATTTATTCATTTTTTGACGATAAAGAAATTAATTGGAATGAAAAAAAAATTTCAAAAGCCACAGCCACCTAAATAGTTTTGTTCTGTTGTACACTATACTCTAGTCTGTAAGGCAATGAAATTGGTCTGTGAATCTATGAGGTATATGATATGATAAATCATAATGGTAAAACTAGAAAATACAAACTGTTGATTGACATGTTATGCCACATTACTTCACTGAAGTCTGAATTTATAGTGGTTGGAATAGTTCTCCTTCCCTCTCTCTTCAAATTCAGTGGCATCTTCTCACAGGAGGTCAGACTCTGGTGCAGTGCAAGGAATGTGACTTTGACGAGAAAATTAATAAAAGTATATTGAGAGGGAGCCATGAGTGTGGCCCCTCAGGGTTAAAGGCAGGGTAAGCAGCCGCAGGGCCCACAGCTGTGCAGGTACATCCACAATATTAGTCCTGCTGTGGTAGTAGGGCTTGAATTCCTCTGACTACCATTCACCTTTCAGAAACCTTAGCGCTGTCTGAACAACACCTGTGACCTGACAGCAGTGCTCAGCAAACTGCATCTAGGGTTACCAGGAATCTGGTGGTAGATTTGAGCAGGATTTTGTTGACCACAACATTAACAAGAGTATGAGGATTGGACCTGGGAAAAAATTAAAGTGACCCTATTAATCCAAAAAACATTCAGAATAGGGGTTTTCAAAATTCAAGGTGTCCATGGAAAATTTCAGATAAAAATAACAAACAGGTATATACTGTATATCTATCTATCTATCTATCTATCTATCTATCTATCTCTCTCTCTCTCTCTCTCTCTCTCTCTCTCTATATATATATATATATATATATACATATGGTTCATTATCACGAGATTGTTTATTAACTGTTAATTGTTAATGTTGTTAATCATTAACAAATTATTTTGTTATATTGACAATCCTATTTTTTTACAGCAAATTTGTTTTTTAACAATAATAATATAAAGGTTTAATAATTTTGCAATAATTAATAACAATTCCATTTTAATTTTCCAATGATTTAATTTTGCAATATTATGTACAACAATAATAATATAAAAGCTAATTGTTAATTATGCAAACAACCTCCTGTCTTTATAATATTAATATAGCTACTATATTATTTTTTTCCACACCAAATAATTTTGACAACATCTGCATTTGAAAGTGCTGCAAAGGCAAGTCCTTTTTCAAGATTCAAGATTCAAAATTCAATCCACAAAATACATTAATCGTGCAGATTTTTGGGGCCTCAGTCATTTCCTATGGTCCCCATCGCAACATATGAAACCACAGTGAGATACCTGAGGTCTGGGTGACAAGTGACTAATATACACACCATCCAACTATTACTCCACTCCCTTTTATCCTTACTCTTGTCCATTCACACCTCCTCCCTTTTCTTTTCCCTCCTCTCTTTCTACAGACATGTCTGGTCTGAGGACAGCTAGAGGAAAAGATCCCGTCCTTCCCCTGGCGGATCTCTTCTTTATCCCTCCATCTTAATTTCCTCCATCCAAACATCAGCTCTCTTACAACAATATACAAATATGGCTCTCCAAAAAATGGAACCGAATGAAGAATCCAACCACAGGGGGGATCAGTTCCGACCCATAATGCTGTCTGACTGACAAGCCTAATCTTCTGGGCACTTCCACTTCCTTTTAATGATGTAAGGATGCGGTGACTGGTTAGGAACTTCAGCCAGAAGGAACAAGCTGCACACAATCCCACACATACATGTAATTCAGTTGTTTATTTATCAAAGTTCGGCAGATGATTTGAAGAAGTAATTTGACCATCTGAAGTTAGCAGGATCGAGACAATGGCATCTTTTGTTGGCAGTGTGGATGTGTGTGGACAGTAGGCTCTTTGTTTACTCTGCTGATAGTTATTGGAGGGGAGTGTGAGGGAAATGGATGTCCGAGTCTATCATACCATTTCTGCTACATCAGTTTCAAAGGAGCCACTGAGATAAATAGGAAGGCATGTGCATATTCTTTCTTGGATGTGGAATCTACAAGTGAATGCAACAAAATGTACAATTTTATATCACTTAAAATGTATACTTATTCAAAGCATTAGAGAACTAGATTTTCAGTAAAGACTGACGACATGATACTAGAGCATTATGGGTAGTTGCCAAGGTTTCTGTGTGGTATTTATCATGTTGTTCTGCAATTGCTGATATTTTTACCTTTCATGAAAATGCATGTCATAAAAACTATGACATCTAATTTAACACTGTAAAGCCTCTGTAAAATATAAATATTAGTCTGAAGAACCAAATTTTTTGAAATTGGGCAGTTTGTTGAACCTTTAGACAAAATCTAAAAGAAATTCTAAGAAAATGCATGCATGTGTTTTGAAATAATAAAAATTCAAAAAAATAAATAAATAAGGTACCTCAACCTAAATGTGGATATTTTTAGATTTAAACCAGCAGTTTTAAATTAATTGATAATTTATAGGTCTTAGAAAGTAATGTATTAAATATGATACCGCAGGCTTTAAATATAAAATAATCAAAAATGATTTCAGTGCTAATTGTGTGAAAATCCCTCTGTACTTAGCTTCTAATAAAAGACAGAAACAAAGTCTTGAACAGCATGTTAAAGTATTAGACATTATATTTGAAGAAAACTATGAAATATCAAGGTAAATATACCTAGAATATATATTTTTAAATGTTAATCATTTCCAGAGTAATTTTCTTAATTAAAAAGTACAACATCCAAACGAAAGCCTAATTTTCTAAAATAACGCAAAAATTACAAAAGTTGCAAAAAGCGTAAAAATATGATAGTATATCATAGTTTATTTGAGACACATAAAATGATATTTTACCTCAAGCATTTGT
>NW_015547762.1:16167-19446 GCF_001515605.1 Sinocyclocheilus anshuiensis
AAAAAAAAAAAAAAAAAAATATATATATATATATATATATATATATAATTGGAGATTATATGAAAATGATGGAAAAAAACCATGAGAAAAATTACGAAATTCTCATTTGGTACATGCATGTAAACCGAATTGCTAGTAGACAAATCAAATAAACTAGTGAGAGTGTGAAGTAAGTTTTAAAAGAGCTTACTTTAGTTAATATACAGTTGAAGAAACACCCATATACAAAAAAGATATGTATCTAGCAGACAGGAATCACTGTGAGATCTTTTGTTTCTTTAAACCTTTTCTGTTTTCTGACCTAAAGCATAAGTCAACTGCTGGTCAAAAGGAAAAGCCTCAAAGTCAGAAGAAAGTTCTTGTGTTGACAGCTGTATTCAAACACCCGGCAACAAATCTGACTGAGATTTAAATATTAATCCCAAAGCAATTAGGACAATTTGGAGAAATCACATAGCGAACATAATGACTCCAATTCTCTTATTAGTTTAATTACTACTGAGTTTTATTCAAGACAGGGAATACACTTAAATGAAACGACAAATAAAAGAATGACAGAAAAGTGGCTTGGAATGGAAAGAATGGAACAGAGTACTTATATTATGTATTTGTAGGTATTTGTGCATGTGCATTCATGAGAGAGAAATTAAATGGAGTTATTGTACGTGGGCACTGTGAAATCTTATGGAAAATACAATCCTGCTTGAGTTCTCCTGACTTTTGTTCCAACTTGCATCTAAAATGATAGCACAGACACAACAGATCTAGGTTTACCATGACAACGGAAACCCCCAAATTAGTGCATAATGTCCCAGACTGAGGAATTGGGATGACTTAAGACTCTTTCAAAATGCTGCCATCCTAGAGCTCACATGTACCTGCTAGAAATGCTGTCTGCTTTGGCAATCAAAACTAACATTCATCTCCAGACAAAACACGCAGCAATCGCTGCCGAACTGTCACATTACTCTAGTCCTAATGGTGTCCCTGAGTGGCCTAACAGAGCTGGGCTAAAACTCACCTCTTTCAGCTCCGCTGGACATGTTCCAACTGGAGGCGGCCACCACGTTTGGGTCTGAAGGAATCTCTGCCCCTGTAGATACACAGCCAGAACAGAAAGTCAAAGAGAGGCATATTTCAGACTGTGGTGTTATCATGGTACGTACATACGTACGTACAGACAGACAGATAGATAGATAGATTATTTTGTGCAAATGTACATGATCCCTTATTTAATTTAATGCAGTTTTAAGGTTAACTAACAAAACATTATGGATAGTAATCTGATCTAACATTTCTTTAAAATACGTTTTAAGTTCAGTATTCTGGCCTTAATTCACTTTTGTGAGAACTATGATAAAGCATACAGCAAGAATGTGAAATTAAAGAGACGGTCATGTTGCTATTAGCGCTTTGTGTGTGTTCAGGAGTGTGCAGGTAAAACTGCCTCTAATATATGAAGATTACAGACTTGTTACTGTACAAAGGACATTTTATTATAGTGTAGCAGCACAATATGGGCAAGTGTTGACAGGTTCAGAGTTAGTGATGCTCGTCTTAGAATGGCCCCCTTTGAGTCAGACCGGGGATATTTTCATAATTTTACTACAGAACACAATAAACAATGGACTGGGGCAGTAATGGAGTCTGAAAAGAGGTGCAAGGTGCTCCAGGAATGTACGGAATTAGTTCAATTCTCTCCCTTTTTTACGTATACTTAATCAGAGATGGTATAAAATGGAGACAGACTAAATTAATGACTGAAAAGTGAATGGTAGAAATCCCAACACTCAGCATGGTGGTTGTCTGTGAAGACATTTCCAATCAGCTTAATGCAAAAAACCTGATTTAGTCCTTACTCTAGAACGTAGTCTAGTCTAGTCAGCAGATTTTTCAGATTATGTGATTTGAGCTAAAGAATCTAAATCAGGGGTGTCCAATCCTGATCCCGGAGCTCCAACCAGCTCCAACATACTTGCCTGGAAGTTTCTACTGAATCTGAATACCATTATCAGCTGGTTCAGGTCTGTATAATTAGGGTAGGACCTAAACTGCACAGTGGACTTTCAGGAACAGGTTTGAACAGCCCTGATCGAAATATATGATAGCAACTTAGTTAATATGGGTTGTACTTGCCTGACTACACTTATGAAAAAGTCAAATTTATCATACTTTTAAAAAGAGTACTTATTACAGATAATAATAAACTAAAAGAATATACTTCAGTGTGAACAAAACAATTTTGCACATTTAACTGTATGCTAACTGCAATTAAAGGAAAATGTATTACAGTTTAAATGTATATTTAATGCAATTAGTTGAGCTTCAGAGTGTTTTTTTGATCCACGTAAGGACTTAAGTACATATTTACATGTAATTTCATAATTACTTATATTGTCTTTAAAATATGGTTAATACACATTTATAATAATTAGTACATTAAAATACATTAACTTAAATATAATATCAAATAACACTACTTTAGTATGGTTGTCAACAAAACAAGTGTAACTGTTTAAAGCACAACAAAATATTATTAAAACATAATAATTTAAAATGTACTTTAAAGTGTGTTAAGAAATAGTTATAAGTAGTCATAAGTACACTTGAGTGGCTTTTCATTTCATTAATATAACATTATATGCAGTGTATTTAATACACTTGTAAATTAAAAGTATTAAAACAAGTGAACGTTCAATACAATTAAGTGCAATTCTTTTTTCACAAGGGTAGAAAATAACTGCCAATTACCAAGATGGCTGCAAAGTGAAACAACTTGCTGTAATGAACAATGTGATCCCACCTTTCATTAAAAAGTGCCAATTGTCTTACTAGTAAAGTCATAGCTTGGTCTTCCAAACAATTCTTACTAGAATACACTTGTTCATTAGCTCAACATAGCTTCTAGCTTGACAAACCTAAAAAAATACAGCTTTCTTTAGCCTGATTTGAGCTAAACAATTTCAGTCAGATTTAGTCACATTCATGAAGACAGAAGTTGTACTTGCATGACTAGAAAATGGTTTTCCAAGATGGCTGCTGTATAAACTAACTTGCTTTAAAAAGCCATTTGGTCTGACTGACAGCATAATCTCAAGTAAACTCTAAAACAGTGCACATACACTCTTACAACCTTGAAGACAAAGACTACGGTCAACAACGACTACCAAAGCAAACATATGCTCACACTGTGTGTGCATTTGCATCTGTGCATGAGTGCATCTCTATGTAGCGTTCTAGTAATGGATCACACAGACTCCCTGCTGACTGGGCTCACAT
>NW_015547762.1:19507-29444 GCF_001515605.1 Sinocyclocheilus anshuiensis
CATGTTCTATTTATTTTCAAGCTTATTAGTGTATAACGCAACAAGCTAATGCCGAACTGTTTGCTGAATTTGCTTTCTGTGTAGAGCTTTCCTAATTGTTCATTTATGAGGCTCTTAGAAGTCAGTCACACATGTAGGCAGCGGAGAAGCTCCCTAGGTTTTATTTTAACAGAGCTCTAGTGGTGGTGTGAAATAAATACACAAATCTCACAGCTAGAGAGGGAAAGGGTGAAGAAAGAGATAGACAAGCGTCAAAGTGTGAACACAGAGGTGTTATTACGTTAACTGGGTGTTAATTTAATGTTAAATATGTCTGGTGTTAGAAAACATGCCACTTTAATGAGCTGCCGATATACACACACACTAGTTAGTGCCAATGAACTGTCTTGTGTGACATAGCGTGCACACACACACATAAACCACCACATGCTACCGTTGCTGGGGTAAAGACCAGCAGCTGCAGGGGCAGGTGGTTTAATGCCTCTTCCACGATGACATTGACTGCAAATGCGAATTACACTCATTAGTGATGTATCTATGACAGCTCTCTTCATCTGCTCGTTACATTATGACCATTACTCATTATAGCATGACCTGTCACTTTCATCCAAGTCAAGTGTGGCCCCAAATTAGGATCATCTAAATATATTTTACAAGTGTCACATTACCTTTATGTGACATTATACATTACACATTTTGTTGTATAATCATCCCTTTTAACATGGAAGACACTATATGACCACACACACACACACACACACACACACACACACACACTCCTAAAACCACTTTTTGTAATGTATTTTCAATTAATTACTAATCTGACACAATGACGTATTTAAATTATATTAATCTGGGGGCATTTTTTCAGCAAATATTTATATAAGAAATTAATTGTGAGTTATCTGATTAGCTAATCAGTATATCCATATAATTAATCTGGACATTTTTTTCGAATGACAGCCCTATTTATAATACATTTCCACTGGTGTGACACAGGTCAGCTGAATATATCAAAACAGATGTCCACATCTGCAAGCTACCCCCATCATTAGCTAATCATGAAATATTAGGCAAATTGCAGTGTAATTTGGAGATTACCTTTCTAATGTTGCCAAACAACAAAGGCAGCTTTAATTGGGAACATTTGTTAATTATGACCTTAAAGGAAAGCAGTACACCTGAAAAATCAAGCAAGAACGCACAGGAAAGCCTCTGGTACAGCATTCACAGTAAGTACATGCATCTGAAAGCACATAAAGGTTACAGGTTTTAGTCTGGTTTCAGTGTTACGTTCTTTCTCTTCACTTATTGTACTAATATAATAAATGAAGATCTTGATTTTCACTATTTTACATATATAAAAACTACTCTTAAAATATGCAAAAGAGAAATAAAATAAAAAGCAAAAAATGTACACGTACATTTTACTCTCAGCACAGAAAAAAAAACTTATTTTATCCAAGAATACTCAAAAGGAAAGATTTTTGATATTTTGACTGCACCTTAAAAATCACACTCACTTACAGTATAAATCATAACACATCTCAGATTTAATGGAGGGCGACTGAAATGTCTTCGTATTCAGTGGGATACCCAACCTGGGACAGGTGCCAGAGATCTGGTTTTGCGCATATGAGAAAGATGACTACAACTGAATTTACAATCATGCAAACTGAAGTACACAACCATGCAATCAAATATGATTGTATGATTTGTTTCCTAAAACTGAAATTATGGCTTTTTATGCTGTTCCTGTTATTGATGTGAGCCATGTTATACTATAATTACTCATCATATTTTCTGCCATTATATTTTTGAAGAATGCAATAAACTGAGCTGTATCCCAAGTATTGTATCCCATAAAATACCATCAAATAGTGGCATACTACTATCAACTTAAATCAGAAGTCAGAAGAAATCAGAAATCAGAAGTCGGTCGGTTGGTCGGTCGGACGGACGGACGGACAGACAGATAGACAGATAGATAGACATATAATAATAAAATGCTAGAAAAAATGACAGACAGACATATAATAATAACAGACAGACGATAGATAGATAGATAGATAGATAGATAGACCTATATGTTCTTGCCAGATGTTTTCTAATCAAAGCAACAAAAGGCACTATTGACGTCAAGTAAAAGCAACTTTGGAAATGAACAAAGTCTTTAACTCTGTGAGGTCATAATTACTCTGTCACTATCTAATTGTACGGTCCCCTTCAAGCAATTAAATAAAATGAACAGCTGGCTGAGTCTTTATGAAGAGTTGCCTGATCTTCCTGGGTTCGAGCACTGCCTGACGACCTTACTGAATTATTAGCATAATTACGTCTGCACTTGGATGTGAATGGAAAATGTGAGGCTAGCTGGGCCAGAGACGATAAAGCTTTTTAATGACAGGGAGAATGTGAGGGAAAAGCCCAGGCTGATGATTCCGACCATAAACTGTGATTGGAGGTGGGCGCTGAACCCGGCCCAAATGCTGAGGTTTGACTTGGCTTGGAGAATACCTCAGACAGGAGAACAAACCTGAGTGAGTGAGAGAGAGATATGGAGAAGATCCATGGTAGAGGAACATGGCTGTTTCACCTTCTCAGGTGTCACCTGATCCATATAAAAGGATCAACCGGCCTCCACCTGAATAACTCCACCTGAGTGCACTACGGGGAACAGGAACCAAGCCACCCCCAAATCCTCCAAATCCTCCACCCCCTACCCCACCGTCCAGTCTCAGGAAGCCGAGCTGTAATGTAATAACTCTGTTCAGGCTCCAGGGACCCAGATGGCCCGGTATAGACCAGGTGCAGACAGGCTGGAGACGGGGCAATGAACCAGGGTGAGCGCTGGCCATGGACGTTGTAATACAAGGACCTTTCCCATTAGCACAACAAACACCAGAGCAGAACAAAGCATCTGATGCAACTGAAAGGTAGTCTCTCCTCCGGTTAGCCCTCCTTAGCAAGACAACAGCCAGGCCCACCGCTGGGCAGCCCTCCTGGGAGCTAAAAGGAATGAGCTAGCATTAGCCCCAGGGTGAAAGTAGCTATAAACAATGAGCATCAGCTCTAAAGAGTTTTTTTTTTTTAGATCTTCTTTACATTTCGGGCAAAATTAGTACTAAGGAAAATGTTGTGTCCAAACATATATAATATGTGAAAAACAGTACTTTTTCTAGTGACTAGAGGTGTAGTGCAACCAAATTCTACATCACTGTTTTTAAAGTGTCATTTTATTGCATACACAGCTTCATTGCCAAACTATCTTTCAGAAGTGCTGGGCAACAATTAATCGTGATTAATCGCATCCAAACTAAAAGTTTTTGTTTATATAAGATATGTGTGTGTACTGTGTATATTTATTATGTATATATAAAGACACACACATACTGTATATATTTAGAAAATATTTACATGTATTTACATGTATATATTTATATTCATTTAATTTATATTATATATAAATGCATATATATTATATAAAAATAAAATATACTTAAATATATACATGCATGTGTTTGTATTTATATATACATAATAAACATACACAGTACACACACATATAATATTATATATAAATATATTTAATATATAAACATAACATTCTTCTTAAATATATACATGCATGTGTTTGTATTTATATATACATAATAAATATACACAGTACACACACATTTATTACGTACACAACAACTTTTATTTTGGATGCGATTAATCGCGATTAACCTTACTGACCCCAAACTTTTGAACAGCAGTGTCTATATGTATGTACTGACCCTTTAACTATTTTCAATTTACATAGCTTTTTTGTTAGTAGCTACATTTTCCAGTGAGTTGCTTGGCTGCTGTTTAACTATGTTAAATTATTAGTAGCTTATAGCATTTTTCATTAGTAGCTTGTAGTGTAGCCAACTACTTTTTCATGAGTAGCTTGGCTGTTGTTGAACTACTCTAAATTATGAGTAGCTTGTAGCTTGGCAAGCTATAGTTTCAAAGCAGCTTCCCCAGTGCAGGCTAATGTGTTGCTGAAACAGCAGTGCAGCACACAGGCTGATGGGTATTATATCAGGACATCCCATGCAATCAAGATCAATGGGGGGAGATTAGCATATTCCTTAAATGACCCGAACCACTTCAAAGCTGGTGCATCATTTACCTACGGTCTAATTTCAGGGGCCCGGAGTGATGTTTGGTCAGACGTGCAACATGTCACAAACATGATATTGCTTTACCATTTAATGACCCGTTTACTCACACAACGCAATCTCTGGGCATATCGGGTCACTCTGAGATCTCACAGGAGCATTTCGGAATGTGCTCTGCTGGTTACCACCTACTGTAGAAGTCATTTGTTTTCCGCTGACAGCCAGGAGAAAGCGATCTCCCGGTGCCAGACTGACAACATGCTGAAATCCTCCACTGGCGTGGAACAGACTCCACTTGCATAATCAGAATCTGGACACAAGCACGATCTCAGGCGAAGAGAGAAAGACATGGACCATGTGATTGGTAACTGCACAGTGAAAACCTGTCGGTACTCCAAAAGACCCCATATGTAACTCACACAGATTCACTAAACCAACCCAGCAACCTCGGCCTGAGGAGCATTTGGGATGGATAGGAACTGGAGATGCCCCAGTTAATGTTGGACAATTTAGAATGTCATTACAGTTTAAACATCACGGGAGGACCAGGGTTTGATCCAAATCCTCGTGATCAGAGTTTCCAAACCCTTTCCTCAGTCTTTCCCTAAGCTTGATAGAAATAATAAAGAGAGTGTAATGAACAAAGCAAGCCAGTTGGATCTGAATTGCGGAGCAGCTTAAACCATTTAAAAGCGGTGATTGTTTTCTGCCTAAGGAATGATTGCATAAAATGACACTGACAAGACAAAGTGTTTGAGGACTACCAGTGATGCTTCAGAGCTGTCCATCATCCAAGCTCTTCACATCCAGGACTCAAGCCCCCATGCTGCACCTGGTGCTACTCAACTACTCCATACTGAACTCTAGTCCCTTAAACTGCTTACTGATGAGAGTTTATATTAAGACTTAACAAGCATGCTTTTCTTTCTTGGCATATTTCCTATTAAAGCAGAAAGTTGGCATGTCTCTATTTTTTTAAACAGTCAATAGTCTTTAGTTTATATCACAGCCATAATCAATGACGGGTACTTGCTTTTACTATCAAAGAGGTTTATAATATTGAGAAAGCACTATCTGTTACAATTCACAGTCAAAATATATAATTTGATATGGTAGTTGCAATTTACAATTAATTTAGTCAGAATAAACCGCTACTTTTGAAAGAACATCAATGGAGAAAATTGCTTTTTTTGTAATGAAAAAAAAAATCATTACAATTTCATAATTAAAAATAAATACAACATAAACGATATTCTAACATTTCTAATCAGGCACCGAATAGAGTACAGATAAAGACTAAAAATTTTAAATGTGCATATGTGCTTTAAAAAAACACTTAAAAACTATTCATAATTTGATAAAAAAAAGTAAAAGAGCACATAGATGGCCTCAAATCTAGCAGATACGGAATAAAAGCCACAAAATTGCAATTTTCATGGCACACCATTCTTAAAGTCATCATCAAGACCACAAATCTGACCTCAAAAGAGGTGTAATACCCGAAATATGAGAATTACAGATGAGGTAATCCGTTTACTTGGCCAAGAAAACCCACAATTGAATAAAAATCAATCAATTTGGTCCATTTCGTTAACACACAGGTGTTTCCGTGTGCTTGTAACTCCTTTTCAAAGAGTTACTTCCTTGCCTTTATGCAAAAGTTAATCTCCCTGATTTATGGTAAATCTTACAGCTGGGAAATGGGAGACAAGTACGACAGATAAGTCATGGGCGATGTGTTACGCTATCAGCACCAGACACTATTCGCGTGGAAACGGAGGAATGTGTGCGCAGAAGCTGTTAGTTCCCAGAACTGCTGCATTGATACATATCCATAAAAACACTACTGGGAAACTAATCACATAAAACACTCGGACATTGATCAATACAAGCCGTTTGTCTTTAAACGTGATCCATTGATGGCCGCGCGGCACTATTCACAAGTCTGCCCAGACAGAATGGAAAACATCTGTGGGCTTAAGAGCCTCTCTCACATACTATGTCTTTGTCACCTGACCCAATGGTGTGACAGTCACGGAAAGATGAACCAGATTATGAGCCAGAACCATCTATGTTTCCAGTAAAACTTACAGCCATTTATTATTTCTCTTTTCTTCCAGCCTAGCCTTCCTCTTGTTGCTTAGCCAGCTTTGGAGAAAGTGCCAGTGGGATGTCTACAGCTTTGGCTGCCTCCAGCTTTCTCTTCTGTCAATCATACGGATGGTCTCTTGATAGCACAGCCCTCAAGGGTTAGAGAAATAAAAGCTGCAGAATTCCAGAGAACCTTCAGCTGACATAATGAGGAAGACAGTATACGCACATGAGAGAGGAAAAGCAAGTGAAAGGGATGGTGACAAAGACAGATAGAGAGAATTGAGGTCAATTGGACAAACTTCAGCCAAAAATCCAAAGGATATTCCATCTGGTGCAAGTAAAATAAAAAATAAAAAGAGTCTTCCGGGGAAGTTTTAAGAAGACTTGGATTGATTCACTATATTAAAGAAAAACATTATTTCTGCTGTTATATGCGACGTCCTGCTGAGTATTATTCTTCTGGAAAACCACAAAGACTTTCATAAGAAGACAACACAGGGAGAAGCATGCATAAACTGTCAAATAAAGGAATCGAAGAGAAGTTGATGAAATAATCTGTACAATTGTAAAACTAGTGGATGAATCTCTATGGGAAAGTTTATACTTTAAAAGGAAACAAATATATAGAAATACTGTACAGAAAAGGGTGAATTCACTAAATAGTTGGGGTGGACTGCATGGAGCATTTTCATACAAAAAATTCTTAGGGGCCATTCACACAGAATGCATTTTTGTGTTTAAAAAAGTGAGTCATGGAATGGAAAAAAACACAAGGTCTAGAGACACTTAACTTTTTTAACTTTAGCGTTGCATTTTTAGAATCCAGTGTCATGCTCAAAACCCTGCAAAAGACACAAGCGCAATGGTCAAAGATGCCTGTCTAGAGCATGTTCACATAAAAAAAACAATGGAAAAGCAGCATAGTTAAATGCAAAATTACGTTCTATGTGAACAGCCCCTTAATCACTCTGCTACTCACTAACCTCCTGCAATTTAGTTTAACCAGGTGCTAAATGCTTTGAAATAGCATTGCAGAATTGCAGAAAAATGAGAATTCTGTCATAATTTACTCATTTACATCATTACTTATTTAATTCCAAACCTGTATGACATTGTACAAAGAAGAAAATTGGATATTTTGAAGAACGCTATGGTCCAAAGATCGACCTGTATACAAAATACTGAGACATTTTCAGAAGAAAGTAAGTCATACAGGTTTGGAACACCATGAGAGTGAGTAAATGATAACAATTTTCATTTTTGCAGGAACCTGAATTCTACCAATATCTCTAAAAAACAATTATCACCTTAAAGTGTTTCTCACCTTTTATTTGTAGAAGCCTTTCATTTTGAATTGTATCAACTGAAAATTCATTAGCATTAACAAAAAGGATAACCAAATGAAATCATACTGCTGCATTGATATTATTTGCATCCAAAAGAGAGCAAAGTTATGGAGCTTATAATAAGACAAAACTATTTGAATTTGTATTGTGTAAATTTGAATTATTGAAAAGTGTCATTTAACAAAACAGAATTTGATGTGGAATTTAACATAGTTCTGAATTAGATTTTTTTTTACTTGAATATTGAACATTTGAAATTCAACAATTGAATTTTTATGGCAGTTTTTTTAATAGACATGTATTTTCAAACAGCAGATTTTTTGTTCTGAATTGTTAGACTGCATGTTTTCAAGATGAAGAACAAATTCGGAACATCAAATTCAATGTTCAAAATTCAATACGCAAAAATCCAGATCGTACAGAAAGTAGGTCAGAGGTTATCCACAGGGAAGAGCAGATGATCTCCGAAAAGTCGAACGAAGCATTTACGGTGACTGGAGTGGACATGTTTGGTTCACTTAGGCTAGTTTTGTCGTGGACACAACATATTAACTCGTGGAAACGTGATAAGTCGTGGCCACGAGATATTTATTTTTTGGGAACGTCATATTAACTCGTGGGAGCGTGATAATATGTCATGGCCACGAGATCTTTTTGTCGAGATAATCGTATGGAGATGATGACATCCTGGAATCGCCGAGCGGCTGTCGCTTTCTCTCGTAGTGGAAGTGTTTTGTGCGGTCTCGGGGCAGACATTGCCATAGTTACAAACAACAAGGTCACATTTGATTTTACTAAAAATAAACAAAACATAACGGAAATTCAGTATATGTGTTATTTGCTATTTATCATTTCATTGGACTATGACTAGCATAGTTTTCATATCAAACACAGTTAACAATGACATTTTACATGTAGCCTAATTGTATTTTTACCTGGCAAACCAACTCGAACACGCATGCTCTGGATTTTTTTTTTATTAATTAATTAATTAATTAATTTATATCTCTGTAAAAGATTTTTGATGGATCATCCAATGGGAATTCCATTAGGCTACATTTTAAATGATCACCATGTTTTCAACACACCGACATAAGCTCAGTGAAATGTTCCATTGGTTGTTAATAATCTGCCCGGTAATAGGTTAAAGGCGATAAAAAGATAAAACATGTTTTTATCTCTGGCGGCGACTGCCGCAAAGAGCCGTGGAAGTGGAAGTTTGGGTGCATGAGCACCGCTTGCGCACCGCCTCTGCACCGACAGCGACACGGCCTACTTTCCTGCTATTCACAATTTGAATAGAAGTTTTAATAAATGAGGTTTGTCTACCTCATGTAGTAGAATACGTGTGTGGTTCGGGTCAGGTACGGAATTATAGTGTTGCTGTCGGATAACGGGTCGAGTGTTCTGTCAATTACTGCTGGTGCGGGTTTATCAGACAGGACCTGTGCAGGACTCTGCCATGACTTCCTATGTTGAGGGAACAACATTTTTTCCCGTGGTCACGAGTGTAATGCGTAAACAACCTGCGTGATCATATAACCTGGGATTATCAGAGGTGGATAAAACATTTTTGTCCATCTCACAGTATTGTAATTCAGAACAATTCAGAACAAAAATCCGCTGTTTGAAAATACATGTCTATTAAAAAACTGCCATAAAAAAATCAATTGTGTTACATTTCAAATGTTCAATATTCAAGTAAAAAAAAATCAAATGTTAAATGCCACATAAAATTCAGTTTTGTTTAGGGATGTGCATCTCATGACTCAGGCCGATACGATATGCATCTCGATGCATAGCCAACGATACGATACATTAAAGATACATATGAAGCAGCTACCGATTCTATGCGATACGATTCCCCCTTTTTACGATGCAGTGTGATCCGATTTCGATTCGATTCGATTCAAAACAATGCGATTCGATGCAATGGAGAAAATACGATCACTTTTAATGCCTCGAGGCCTGTTTCATAAAACAAGTTTACCAAATAAGCCAGGCTTATTTCAGATAGTCTGACTCATTGTCAAATTATTTGGTTCCATAAAGCAAATTTAACATAGGCCTAGATCAAGCTATAGTCACTGTGGCAACTTATGCTGGGAAACTAACCTGGTCTAAAGCAGGATAGGAACCCAATGATATTACTACTCTCTCACATACTATTATTTGACTCTTTTTTGACTCAGGTTTTATGACAGCTGTACCTTTTATAGTTTGCGGAACAGATAGCAGAACATTAGAACATTACAATCTAAAATAGCTCTTTAAAGCATTAAAATAACTAAATTAAAAGTTAAAATCACTGAATTAGAAATGAAAATAAATAATAAAAGAAAATGACTA
>NW_015547762.1:29608-38643 GCF_001515605.1 Sinocyclocheilus anshuiensis
AACAAATATTTTAGCAAAATGTATATTTTACTCAGAATTATTGCGCTCCTATTCGATTGCGCTCAGTCTGTTTAGTGTGCATGCGCACAGCAGCGCTCGTTCACTCGCGTAAGCCTTGCCCATTTCTGACAGCAAAATGGATATGTTTGCGTGACTTTCTGACATTTACAGATGCCAATGCACCGAGCGAATCTGGGAATCTTACCATCCCTAGTTTTGTTAAATGACACTTGTCAATAATTCAAATTCAAATTCAAATAGTTTTGTCATATTATAAGCTCCATACAAAGTTGGTATTCCACACCCAAACACATATTTAATCAAAAATCAAAAATCAGAGTCAGAAACAGACTATCATTTGAGGAGCAGACTCTTTCTCAGCAGTTGGCTCCTAATGCTGAGGATTTGTCAGTGGGATTCCAGTCTTAATGAAACTTGCATCTCTGGTTATTTGAAGACAAGTAGATTGCCAGATGGAGACTTGTTGAAAAAAGTCACATCTAGTCCGCTCTTCAGTGGTTTTCAACAGAGAATAATCATAGGAAGAGTATCATACAGCACAAACTATTAAAAAAAAAAAAACCTCACTGGAATTTAACAAAGCAAGGCTCTCCAACCTTAATGTGAGTGAGAGAAACATGAGGGAATGAAATAATCTGAAGCAGTATTTTTCTACTAGTTTATAAACACAAAAACAAAAATGCTTTTTAAATTTAACTTAAAGGCATTTAAATTCATTTAATATAATTTTACTTTTTTTTTAAATAATAAATTAATCAAATTAAAACTATATCAGTGTGACTTTATCAGGGTGATGGTATAGGTAGATAAACAAATGATTACGACTCAGGATGTCTGTAGGTAGCTAGTTGTCATATACAGCGTATACATGAATTTTGGTTGGACATCACTTTATATGCCTGTGTTTTCATGGGGTGAACATGGCAGCACTGAAAGAAGAACAATGAGAGATGATGTGCGGGAAGCCTGGATCTGGTTAGACACTGGGCTGTAAACAACCAGAGCGATGAGGGATGAGTCATGGGTATGTGTACAGTATAAGCTTATGCACACGGTAAAAAATGTTTTCATCATTTTGTTATATGATCTCTTTTTCCATCCATTAAAACTAACACAATAATTTCTGTTATTTTAACTTTCAAAATGTAAGTTCCCTTTCATGGGAACTTCGAACTGCGTCCTCTAGGGGTCGCTATGGGGAACGCCTCGTCGTGACCCGTGTCTGAAGCATACATTGAAAAAACACGGGAACCATGGTTACATAAGTAACCTGAGACGTTTTCAGTTGAATATATGACAATATATTTATATAAAAAAGAGTGCCATAAGGAAAGTCTTATGAACTTCAATGTGAATAGGAAAAAATGACGAAAGAAACAAGATCATATTAAAGCACACCACAAAACAGACCAAATAGCACAAAAAAAGTACAGTAATATGAACTAGCAGCAGACAGAATAGACTGCAAGATTAAACTGTGGGGCTTACCAGCAAGTGAAGATTTGTTGATTAATGAAGCATTAACTAAGTGGACTCTCCAGAGGACTTGACTTCAAGAGGAAATGATATGCAGCACAAGACGGGTACAGAAAGTGAACAGCAGGAAAGAATTCCAGGTGGAAGGAAATCCAATGGGTCAGGAGCCCCAGAAGCATGAGACCTGCCTGCTGCCATCTTTGATCATAGGCACTTAAGTCTGGTCAAGGAAGCTTTTGAGCGAATCACATGAGCCATAAATGTAAATGATGATAGGCTGATGGTACCACAACAAAGCACACAGTCCAAACCCTTCACTAATGATTATTCTGTGATGTTAAAGGCAGCAGACAGAAAAAAATGTTGAAAAAGTACATTTTATGCTTTTATAGTTTTTTTTCAACTGCTTACATTTTCAAAACTTTTTCACATTTTTCTAAACTTTACACACAAATCCAAGAATTGCACACACAAAATGCAAAAGGCCTCACATCTCTTGCAAAATGAAGCACTGCATTCAAAATATCACAAACACATCTCAAAAGCAAACATTTGCAAACGCCTTTGCCATAATATTAATTCCTGTTAGAAATGTTGTGTTACATAGAGAATTGTATGTTGTGTTTTGCAAAAAGTGTTTTATGAAATTGAAAACCGAGTCAAAGGTTGAAAATTAGCATATGGCTTTGCAGATTTGGTGTGTGGTTCTGGTGTTTGAGTGTCAGCTTCAGAAATTGATTTTGCGTGTAAGCAGTTGAAAAAAAAAACTGTAAAAGCACCCCTAAATGGTCACTGTCAAACCATATGAATTGTAAATATTTCATTATATTTTAGAAGTATGTTGCTTACAATTTTTTTTATACATTTTATTATGTCTGAAAAATATCTCAAAACCAGCAAACGGCATGGCCTTCAAAAGACTTTATACTGTACACAACCATTCAAAAGTTTGGGGTCAGTAAGATTTGTATTTTTTGGAAATAAATGTATTGTTTTATTCAGCAAGGATGCATTAAATTGATCAAACATGACAAGATTTCACACAATTTCTATTTCAAAGTTCTGTTCTTTTGAACTTTCTATTGATCAAAGAATCCTGAAAAAATGCAGATCACCAAATCACCTATTAGAAGTATCATGTACCATTGACAATATGTAATAATATTTCACAATATTAATGTTTTTACTATATTTTTCATCAAATAATGCAGCCTTTGTGGGTATGAGAGACTTTAAAAGCATTTTAAAAAATCTTACTGGCCCCAAACTTTTGAATAGAAGTGTACAGTAGGTCTGAATCAAAGTCACAGAGAGAAAAAGACAAAAGACAAGACACTGGGTGTAGCACCAAGTGAAAAGACGATGTAGAAGGAGAAAAGGCACCACAAAGAAAGATCCATTTTATATTACCTCATTTCCTGTCACATTTGCTGTGAGACGTCCCATCTAGTGGAGATAAAATACCCGTGTATTCTGTTAAAACATATTGATCCTATTTTTGCCCCTCCATCAATACGCCAGACTGAAATAATTCTATACGCATTGTTTTAAATTGTTAATAATGTGCAGGTAACCAGGGGAGGCTCGTCCAGCACAGACAGGTTCGGAGAGCGAGGGGGTCTGGCCTTCATTAGCCATTTCATTCCCCCTCAGCACCTCCACCTCAGCTCAAGGTCTGGAACCATCCATTTACATCTGCGTAATTGGGGACACATGCAGGTTCACATGTACTAAATCTACCCTGTCCTGACAGCTCTACCCCCTTCAGGGTGTCTTGATACAGCCTTGATATGATCAAATGCTACCTCTTCCAGTTCCAATGGGTCCGTCCATCAATAAAGCAACAATAAGCTGCCTAGGCCGTAGATGAAGCCAGCATCTGATAGCATATGGAAGATGTTTACACTAATATTGCTGTTCTGATGTTATCACATGCCTTCATTTAGTGGATCATATGTTCCCGAGAGAGGAGCTCTAGAAGCAGGGACAGATTTTCATGGAAATAGATTAGATGGGGGGTCAACATATGCAAAGACACATATTGCCTACTGGGGCGTTCTGTCTTTGAAGCAAAGTAAGTCTTGTGGAATGATCGCAAGCATTTTGGAGATACAACAAAGCATTTTTGGGCTGCTTTTAAAGTATGATTTCAATTACAGTGATATAGTTCTAGCGCATCCATGGGATTTTAAACAAAATCATATCTATGGGATCATAACCAGGCAGAATAACAAAACACAGCTAATGAAAAGGCAACGGATGTTGTTGCAAACTGCGGTCCCTTTGAAACAGCATTATGAATTTCAGTAATTTTTATCGATTTGACTGCACTGGATAGCAACAAAACTTAAACTGAATTGAGCTAAATGATGATACTATCGTTTTCTGTAGAGCTGCTTTATAGCAGAATTCAATTTGTTTCATAATTGATGAATTTTGGAACACTGACGCTATTGTCAAACTGAAGTGAATCGACATTTGAACCAACTTGAGCTGAATAATGACACTATTTCCTTCTGTAGAGCTGCTTATACTGTAGCTGAATTTAACTTGTTTCATAAATGATGAACTTTACTATTCAACTGAACTGAATCAACACTGAACTGACCTGAACCGAACAATGACACTATTGTCTTTGTAGATCTGTTTTACAGCAGAATTTGAATTTGTCTCATATTCGACATCATTAATTCTGTTATTTTCCTGTTTATTACTGTAAAGCTGCTTTGAAACAATCTGTATTGTATAAAGCACTATATGAACAAAGGTGACTTGACTTTCACTTTAAATTATGGATATTGAAATAAAGAATCAGCCACCGCCAATGACATTCTGATTACCTTATCGTTACAGTTCTCACGGCCATTTAAATGCCCGAAAGCTATCAGGACGATCGCATAAGTACCTTCAAACGATTACCCTCGAGATCACATGTTAAGATAACTTAAAAGGCTCATATGGACGAAACCTGTGTTGAGACAATCTTATCGCTCCATAATAAAGCCAAATACCTCACATTTTAGCAAGGGTGCACAGTCTGTATGTCTTAAGTTGGCTTGTCTTTAACTGGAGACTGATACATTTTAGCAGCCTCATGTGGAACATGCACACATCAGTTAGTATTTTAAGTAAATTGAACCAAAGTGCCCTTTCAGTGATATGATGAGCAATAATTTAACCCGTTCTGGGTCCTTCCCATTACAGTAAGAGTTTCTTGGGCTCTCTGGGGGGTTTTGGCCCATTGGTCTGTAGACTGATGTGCAGCAATGCCTTTGATTCCGCACATCTGGAAAAGCTGCTCAGCGGTTTAAGGCTGTCCACATACAGTCTTTGAAACGAGCAGCCACCGCTGACAGTCTACAGAGGCCACTGCTCCCATGACAGAAAACCCCCCTTTCCTTCTGGAAGACTGTTTTATCAAGTCTCATGCAAGCGGTAATAAAAGTTTTGCTTTTGAGTGGGGGTTTGTGCATGAATGAGAAAGGGAGACTAGATTTTTTTTGCCAAAGACCCACAGATATGATCACCTTGTGGGGGACTCTAATTCTAAAATATAAAGGCAGTTATACCACATTTTCATGTATAAAGACCCATTTTTATACATTTTATGAAAGAAAAATATTAAGTGTGATATTATAAATACAAAAAAATCAACTGCTTCCAAAAAAAATTTGTTATTGTACATAAGTAAACTGTAAATAAACTCTACGTAAGTTATCTGTGAATACTAAATACTATTTATATTTTTTTCCTTACTATTAATAATGCTGTCAGTATAATAAAATAATTTGCAATAATCTCATAATTTCTGCCAAGTCTCTAGAAAGTAGATTATAGTAGTAAAATAAATAAATAAAAATAATAAAAAAACATTTATTTTTTTCAAATCGCATTTTTTTTTTAAGACTCAGTAGTAATTTTCTTTGGAATCCTTTGGGGTCCCTAGACAATCGTTTGAAAAGCCTTGTTCTGGCTTGTTGCTAAAGTAGATGGTTTCTTTCATAATTATATTTATTATATAAATAAGTCACACCAGTATTTTAATTTTGCATAAAGGCTCGTCCTGACAGCAAATGAGTCTCTGTTAAACTTTATAGACTTCACTAAAGAAGCGCTGGAGCATGTATGCACATCTAACAGATGGAGCGCAATAGAACGTGAGAGCAATAATTCTGACTAATATATGCATTTTGCTAATATATTTTGCATTTAAAAATGGAAACAAAGTCTTCCCCCATTTACAATAACAACATTAACTGAAGAATGTGTTGCAGTCAGTTACAGTAGAAACTTTTTTTTTTAAAAACAAGGCCATAGTAAACCATTGTGTAATATAAAAAAAAGCCAGTACCTAAAACATTCCAATCCAGACTTTAAAACGAGGTATGTACCGAATCGTCATTTTTGTGTATGGTTACACTCCTAATTATGCTTATCATTTTCATGGAAAGGGTACTTTGGTGGTTCAATTTACTAAAAACTCAATCTGCTGTATATACAGTATATTCAAAATGAGGCTGCTAAAATGAATCAGTTTCCAGTTAAACACAAGCAAACATGACATAGATTATCATCCTGTTAATTTGTGGTGCTGTGCAATTGCAAGAGTGTTCTGGAAGGTTTCGTACTGGTAACAGAGCCCATCCCCAAGTCATCGTCATCTTCTTCTTCAATGCAAGTCTGGGACTTTCAGCCTGTTTTATCATCATATTTTAAGTCTTATCACTAATAGCTCACCTCTCTTCGGCAAGCCATGTGATTTGAAGTCATCAGCCATGTCCGTGCTAAAGTTTTAAAACTCACTAAGTATAAGCAATACTAACAGCTTGAGCAAGCACCACTAATTAACAAATGAAAATAAATGGACCGACACCAGACCAGATTAAGATGAGTGACAAAGACGGCTGGGGTAAATGGTGGATGGTGGTCTGTTATGCAATCAGTCTGTTCTCCTCCATGATGCATCAGGGTGATTAGTCAGGATGCACAGGAGCTCATAAATTAGATTCAGGAAGCCTCAAGAAGCTCGGCCCTGCTCAAGCCATCACCGGCCTGTGGTCTCTCATCTTCTTTGATTCATCCACCACTTTTCCATTCTCTTTCACGTTTTTGGTCTCTCTTTCTTTGTCGCTATGAAATCGTCAAATAGTTGGAGGAAGACGAAAGCGAAATGAAATACACTGCGGTTACGATGGAGGTCTGCTTGACAGAACTGCTAAATATTTCAACCTGATGGCATTTATAATGGGTTTTCTATCATACGCTCATTGATGCTAACTAATAAGCCACATAAGGAAGATATATTCTGCTGTAAGTGTAGCCCCAAATGTGTACTAGAGCTGTCAGCTCAAAGACTAACAATGTTAATATTCCCGGTGCATAACAAAGCATGGGATTACAATTATTTTGCTTAAAACTAATCTAACATAGCATAGCCTCACCTCACAAAAAGAAACAAATCCATTGTGAATAAGGTCAAACTAAACAGAACAGGAACGCTAGTCATTCATCACTCCTTGAACCCTAAAATGGTCGCCTTGACCTCTCTTCTCCTGAGAGACAGCCAGGTCAGAGCAGGCAAAGGATGTCTGGTGACCCCCCTCATGACTCCTGCTTGGTGGTGTGGGGATCTGAGGAGGAGCAGACACGCTAATGAGTTCCCTTTCATGGGAACTTCGAACTGCATCCTCTAGGGGTCGCTATGGGGAACGCCTCGTCGTGACCCGTGTCTGAAGCATACATTGAAAAAACACCAACTCGTTGGCCGGCGACAGCCATGACGTCATCGCACCGGTAGTGACGTCATGGCTGTCGCCGGCCAACGAGTTGGTGTTTTTTCAATGTATGCTTCAGACACGGGTCACGACGAGGCGTTCCCCATAGCGACCCCTAGAGGACGCAGTGTCTCGTTCCCTACTCAGGGAACCATGGTTACACAAGTAACCTGAGATGTTTTACAGAAAGTCCACGCGGTTTCTTAGAGCAGTTTTGCTCAGTTGTGTGAAAGAAGGCACAAAGCTACACTGTCGTTTTTTCTGCTTTTATTCAGCAAGGATGCATTAAGTTTATCAAAATGGCAGTAAAGAAAAGAGAAAAGATCAAAAAATGCTTCTGAACTTTTTATTCATCAAAGAATTTAAAAAAATAAAATATCAGTGTTTCCAAAATATAATCATCAGCAACTGTTTTCAACACTGATAATAATAAGAAATTTCAGCTTTGTCAGCACAGAAATAATTATATATTTTAGTTTAAGTTGTGTTAACAATACTTATAACACAATATTACTGTTTTTACCACATTTATTCATAAAAATGCAACCTTGCTGAGCATATGAGACTTCACATAAAAAAAAAACTTGTCAAACTCAAACTTTCGAACTGTACTGTAAGTTTAGAATCTCTAATCGACAAAAAATAAATAAATAAATGAAATCTTTGGAAGGATGTCACACACAATAGATAACAACAGAAAACACAAGACAAGCTGTGTTGTGTCCTAATAATTAATTGAAGTAAATTATATTAACAATATGATCATGTTTAGTAAATATTTTGCCGAATATGATATGGGGAAGTGCGTACATCATGTTTTAACAGATGATGACTCAGTGGTCTAGTACTAATGTGCTGAGAGCTTACAGAGCGCTGCTGTGCCAATGAACTGTCAGCGCTCTGTGAATCTCATTGCATTCATTCTGCATGATCTCACCATAAACAAACTCCTGTGCCCAGGCTTTGATATGACGATAAGCCCATTTGAGAGAAGTGAATTAACACACACAACTCCTACGCTAACCGATTACGTGTTCTGAACTGCTGCAGTAAGATGCTTTTTAACTTCACAATTACTACAGAAAAGTGTGGTATTATTGCAAGAGAGTGAGTTAAGAGGTCATGACCATGAAAATGCCTTTGTTTATTAATGTTGAAGTAATTTCATTTAGTTTTTATGAAATGGTCTGTAACGTCAAATACTGCATGAACTATTCTCTCAGTTGTGACTCAGGATATGTTATCTGAAATAAAACAGTACAAAATATATTACTTCCACATGTGCTTTAAGAAAAGCCTCAAAGCACCTAATCGAAATCTGAAAATAATTTACTTGTTCCCCCCCCCAACACTGATTTTAGCTGTAATTTGAGAGAGAGAGAGAGAGAGAGAGAGAGAGAGAGACAGAGAGATATCCTCATTTTATTCATCATTCTATTCTAATTTCATTCATCTGTTTCAATCACTTCTCCTCCAAATTGTCATATTTACTATCATTGGGTGAAGGCAATTGTGGAACAAAAAAACATTTGAGATTTGAGACAATAATATAATAAATATAATATAATATAATTGTTTTACTTTATTATTTTACAATCAATGGGTGAAGGCAATAGTGGAGAATTTAAAAACAAAAATATATATAATATTTTATTTATATTAGGCAATGGTGGAGAGTAAAAAACATTTGAGATTTGAGACAATATATAATATAATATAATAAATGTTTTACTTTATATTTTTATTGTAATGGGTGAAGGCAAT
>NW_015547762.1:38754-40605 GCF_001515605.1 Sinocyclocheilus anshuiensis
TAGTGGAGATGTAATGAAGAAATAAATAAAGAAATCATCATAATCATATAATATAAATATACTTATACATATTTTATTAATATATTCTATTTTGTTACATATATATATATATATATATATATATATATATACCTAAACAAATGAGCAAACCAAAAGGTGTTCAGATATACAAGTTTTGAAGGCTATTGTTGCATGATAACACACTAAGTTGATAAGTTCGGGTTACAAACATGGCGGTAAGGTCATATAGTGCCGTTACGTGAAACAGATGAATACAGGGGTTTAGGGGCAGTTTCCATAGTGACGGTTCTATCTAAACACCAAAACATCCTGAGGTCACACCATACGCCAGGGAGATGCAAATCTGTATCTGTTTCCCCAAAACACAAGGACACATACACGCTGTTGAAGAGGCCATTCCGCTGTGAATCCTATCCCTTTCCCAATCAGTTCTAATGGATCAAAGCCACTACAAAAAAGACAAAGTCATTGCCAAAATCAGCAAATGTCCAGTCACTCCACAGCTGGGGCTCTTGTGTCTTCCCTCCACAGAGAGAAACAGACACAAGTCAGAGAAAAGAGACGCAGGGAGGGAACAAGAGAGAGAGGATCAGTGGTGAAAGAGAAGAGTTAGGGAGGGAGGGGAAGGGGTCTCCATCTGTCCATCTCCAGGGTCTCATTGATCAGTAGGATCAGAGGGGTGAGTGCACCGTAAATCCGTTGGAATTCCAAGAAGGCCAAGAGAGGGAAAACAAAGCCTGCGCTCCTCTCCCTGTCCCATCCTCTAATCAGTCACATATGACCACAGAAAGAGAAGGAGAGAGGAAGAGAGAACACAATTTACTCGTTTCTTCTCTTTATGTTCATTTTTACACAATTCAACCCAACACTCTCCAAAATAACTCATCAGATCAGTAACACTGTTACAAATGAGCAGTGTTCTAATTTACTATGTTAACTACATTTTTCAGTAGCGTTGCAACTGACACGTTAATGCTATAAAACGCTACTTTTTTTAACTGTTCAATTTCTGATATTACACTGCCACACACACAGTTTGGGGTAGGTTTTAATATTGTGAAATATAATTACAATTTAAAGGAACTGTTTTCTATTTTTAAAATATTATTTATTTCTATGATGGCAAAGTTGAATTTTCAGAATTCTTCAGAAATCATTCTAATAATAAGCTGATCCGGTTTTCTTAACAAACAATGGTTATTACTATAAATGTTGAAAAAAGTTATGCTGCAAAATATTTTTATGGAAACTGAAATTCATTGAGAAAAGATTCTTTGATGAATAGAAATCTATTTAAAGCAGAAGTAGAACTCTGGTAACATTATAAATGTCTTTACTGCCACTTTTTATCAATGCATCCTTGCTGAATAAAAGTATTAATTTCTCTCAAAAAAATCCTTACTGACCCCAAACAGTAGTATATATATGAGAAATGTAGCTTCTTTTGTTAGCAGCTTTAGTGAAGCTAACTCCTTTTTTAAAGTAGCAGAATTAAGTTTCACCTTAGCATTAACTTTGAAGAACAAAAATGCAAATCTTCAAAAAGCTTAAACAGTAAATTGGTAATCATTCAGTACCATTTAAAGGGGTCATATGATGCGATTTCAATTTTTCCTTTCTCTTTGGAGTGTTACAAGCTCTTGGTGCATAAAGAAGATCTGTAAAGTTGCAAAGACTAAAGTCTCAAATCCAAAGAGATATTCTTTATAAAAGTTAAGAGTCAGCCACACCTACCTAAAACGGCTCGTTCTAACACGCCCCCACATACCTACGTCACGATGTGGGAAGATTTGCATAACGCCGCCCAAATGTTCATGCAAAGAAGGAAGG
>NW_015547762.1:44632-51301 GCF_001515605.1 Sinocyclocheilus anshuiensis
GTAGCGCTTGTTGTTTGTCGTTTCTCCGATCACAAATGCAGACATGGTTTTATGTTTACGCAGCGAGATATGCAACGCAACACGTAAAAAGACAGCATAAGTCATTATAATCAGTAATTATGGACTGATGAACTGGACGCAACAAATGCCTTGTTTATAATGGGTTTTACTGGTTTTGTCTTGTCGCGCCGGGGCACGACATCACAGTATGGTAGGGGCGTAACATTTCCGTCACACGCTTGAGGTATTCGGCCAATCACAACGCCTTGTTATAATGTTTTCTGAATTGTTGTTGTGCTTTCTGAATTGTTATTTTGTTTTTTAGACTTGCATTTGCGTTTGTAATTTGTTATTTTGCTTTCAGAATTGTGATTTGCTCTGCACTTCTCGGCCACCGTATATGACCCCTTTAATACCACGGTACACCACATTACTTTTTCAAACTGAAACATGTATTAGCTGAATGATAAAGGTCAAATACCTTGATGTAATCTTACACCTACTTAAAATTGTTAAAGACATAAATCCAACCTAACACACTGCAGTCATTTTATACACAGAGTTTTGTGTGAATTAACCCATCCATGGCATTCCTAACAGCCGCAGGAAGAGGGGCAGAAAAAGAGCTTCATCATACCTAAAACTGATGATTTTTGGCTAGAGTGACCCAGCTCTTGGGAACCGAGCAGTAGATTTAACCCAATACAAATCCTTCATTTTGCTTTCAACCTGGTCAGCCATAAATTGTACTCTGAGACACATCTTACAGCAGACCTTGTGCTACACATATTTTACCTTTATGACCTTTCTCTTCCCCCCGTTCACTCAGTAAGTGGCTTCATCAGCTCAGCGGGGGCTTTTGTCTAAATGTGCAGTTGTTATTAAAACTACTTGCTCAAGTTTTCACATGAGCGCATGATTGAACTGATTTCGTAGGACAGTGTTTCTCAACTTTGTACCCCCAGAGTCCCATCTGTAAGGATCAAGCATAATTTCATCAACACCAAACCACAATGTGTTTCTCATTTACCGGATGTCATGTTCCAATATCATTAATATTAATAGCATTAATAAAGTCTGGTTTAAATTAAACAAATAAAAACTTTTGGTAACAAAGAAACCCACTGTATAATTGTACTATGAGCATCGTCTATGAGCAACCTGCAAACATTATGCACATTTTATTTTCCTCTTATTACATTTTTTAAAATATTTTCAAAATATTATTTAATATCCACTATCACTCAAAAGTAAAAAAAAAAAAAAAAACACCACGAAGAACACTTTTATTTAGCAAGGACATTAAATTGATAAAAAGTGACAGTAAAGACGTTTAACTTCAAATAAATTCTTTCAATTTTGAAATCTAATCAAATAATCCTGAAAAAAGCATAATAGTTACCACAAAAATATTAAGCAGCACCAATCTTTTCAACACTGATGATAAGAGATGTTTTGAGCAGCAAATTAGCATTTTAGAAAAATTTCTAAAGGATCATTTGAGACTGGAGTGATGGCTAGTGAAATTCACTTTGCCATCACAGAAATAAATTCTATATTAAAATAATTTAAAATAGAAAACAGTTATCTTAAAATAGCATTTACTATACAAAATATTTTAACAATAAAATATTACTGTTTTTACCGTATTTTTGATCAAATAAATGCAGCCTTCGTGAGCAACTTCTTTAAAAAAAAGTATTTTAACTTTAAATGTTGTTTTGTTTTATAGGTAACAGATCAAAATCTAAAATGTTACCCCATGTAGTAACCCCTTTGATCTTGCTTAAATTCCTATACACATACTTCTGTTTAGGAATAGCTGTTGTAAGATGTTCAAAATTTGTTTGGTTCTAAAAAAACAGAATTAATTAGCTAAAAAAGTACAAAAGCAAATGGTCTTCCTGTTGTACATCTGCATTTCGCTATGATTCAGTACTTAACGTGCTATTTCTGGAACTGTATCTAAACAATACGATCGGCCATAGCGAATGACCGTGGCTAGTTAGTTTCCTGTTTTCCACAGAATACACTCTAATTTTTCATCAAAATATGTCCGTCCTTAGGTGCGTATGACCCGAGGTTTCCCTTCACAAGCATAATTAAGTGTTTGTTTATTTATTGAGTAAAACAGAGGCCATATCTTTCATGTAATTATGAGGCACAATCAAAGCACTTGTATCCAGACAGACTACGTATATTAGCTTTGAATGGTTGTAGTTTTTACCTAATAGACTTATTTACCTACCTACCATTGATATAAACTGTTTGTGTGTGAACACAAAAAGTGTTTGTTTAGGGAAAGTTTAGTTGTGGCCCAAAGAAGTCTGCTGGTGGAATCTGGGTGTAAATGTTCCGAGAAGTACCACCTCTATGCTCTGTGTTGAGCAAATACCCTAGAGAACAAAGTCTTTGAGCGTGTGTGTGTGTGCACTCCGAAAGCTCAAAGTCTTCCTGTAGGACACTGAACAGCGCCGCAGAGCAGCACTGGGTCCATTAGAGCTCATCAAGAGATTGCCTTCACAGAGTGCAATTACAAGTCCACAGAGCCATGAACCTTCCTGAAGCCCTGCCAACAACATCTGAGCACCATGTTTCCACAGGACGGTTGACCTGCCTTAGAAATGGATGCCAAATTAATTGCTAAAACCCTAATTCAATTTAGTACGGCTGAGCGAGAAAGTTTATTTCGTCTCCCGGACTATCAGAAGTAAGGCTATGCATTTAGCGAGCGCTGCAATATGACAAAAATAAGCCAAGATGGCTGCCAACATTCCTGCACAACCTATGGTACAATTACACAGAACAGATGGATTAATGAATGGAACATTTACAGTAAATTGGTGGAGAGAACCAGAGCGCAGAAAGCCCGTCCAACTACTAAAGACACACAAACAAAAGACAAATTCTTGCTTAGTTTAGCATTTCTGTGGAACTAAGTTAAGTGCACTAGATATTCCCACTTCAGTGCTAGTTTTAGTGTCAAACGAGAAGAGGCAAGAGACAGAGAGAGGCAATAAAGTGTGTGTGTGTGTGTATCAAGAGAAACAATGCATATAGAAGTATAAGCTTACACACATTTATTTGCATTGGATTTCGTCACATATTAGAACGTCTCAGTAAAAGCACCATGGTATTACCATTGACATGCCTCGGGGGGCTATGTCAATACCATAATATATTAATATGGTAATCATTTAGTACACTGTTATTTAAAAATATGATGCTATTACTGATACCATCACTGTAACAACAATATAAACTCACTATTGATGTGCAAAGACTGAAAGAAATGTAAAAAAGCTGTAAGATTTAAATTATGAAAGCCTGTTTCTATAAAATATAAAGCAGGTAACTGTGAGGAAATGTTTTACATATGAAATTATAACATTGTGACATATAAAGTCACGATGGGAGTCACAATAACAAGAAAATGAACTCTAAGTCTGAGAAATAAACTCAAACTGAGAAATAAATGAGATAAGGAATGAGAAATAGTCATAATTATGAAAAAATAAAGACAGAATTGTTAACGAAAAAACAAATTGTTAAGGTCACATTTTGAGATGTAAAGTCAGGATTCTGAAAAATAAGGCATCATATGTGATAAAGTCACACTTTGAGATATAAAGTCACAGTTCAGAGAAACTCAAACTTAAAAAAAAATGAATGAAAAACTATAAAAAATAAAGTTTTTTTAAAATTGTGGCATAAAGTCACATTTCTGAAAACAGTCAAATTTTTAAAACAAATTGTAACAAAGTCATATTTTGAAATATACATTTACAATGTTAAAAAATAAAGTTGCAATTAGACATACAAAGTTTTGTGATAAAGTAACAAATATGACAAATACTTGTTAGACACAGTCACAATTATGATAAATAAAGTTACAAGTGTGTCACATTCGATTAATTTTTTTTTATCTGAAGCAGAAACAATTTTTCCATAGAAAAGTGAAATATAAGAGGCAAGTTATTCAGTTAAAGGCCGTTTAAAAAAATGTTATACAGATTAGAACGAGGAAAACGCCTTATCAAGTCAACTGTGCACCATGTAGTCGTCCAATTCTGCCTCACAAAAAAGTCCCAACAGTTCCGTGTGCTCTCCAAGCTTTCCATAAAGAAAAAGTACCAGCATCACAGGAAAGTCCCCAGAGTGCAGCTCTGTCCCGGCATATAAAGGCTGGCTGTGGCTGAAAGCTCCTAAAGTTTTACAAGCTAACATTAGCCCCCAGTGCTCTTAGAGCACTGATGCACCGGAGGGGACACGGTACCATAAACACACTTCAACTCTGCTATGGCACATCCATTCATTCTGGAGCTGGAGACACATGGCACTTTCTATTACAGTATATATATATATATATACTTCTTAAAAAATTTATTTTGTCTTTTTTTAAGCCCCACCCACACTTGGTTATCTCTGAATACAAAAACAGCAAATTTTGTCACTATTCACTTTCAAAAAAACGTAAACAAATTATTTGTTGTAAAAATTCAACTTTACATTTCAACCTAAAATACATCACGAGACGCCTGCGTTTTATTTCATTCCGTTGTGCTCCGTCTGGTTGTTTTAACCGCAAGAATACATTGAATGTTTGGTTCATTGACATATTTCACTCGGTTTAGAACTGGAGTCTAGTCTGTCTGCTGTGATTTATGTGAAGCCAATGCCACTGAAGTGATGCTTGTGGTGTCTGCGAGAATCAGGGATCCCAAATCACCCGTGCTTCCCTTCAAACTCACTGAAGGTTAAACTCTTTTATTCTAATCCACCAATCCTTTTTTCCACCATACATCATCCACTCTATCCACCCCCGATGACAGGCCTTATGTTCAGAATGACATCACAAAACTGAGGCAAAATGCTCCAGTGCTTTGAGAACTGTGCTCTGCAAATGTAGCACAACTGACTGAAACTTTTTTGGCTTCCAGTAAATGGTGCGAACAGCCAAGTGCCACATGAGCTTTCGCTGAGAGAGGTGAAGTTCTCCTCTCACACTCCGCCACTGCCACAATACCCGTCCTCATAAATCCCAAAGCCACCTCTTTAGTTTCACACTTGCTCTGACTTTACAAGCAAAGCCTGTGGTGACACAATATGTGTGGGGTTTGTGTGCGTATGTACGAACAGACTGGCATAAGACAAAGCTACCTAAACCCTCTCACCCAGCATAGAACTACGTCTTAAAGGTACAGTGTGCCAACTAAACCAAAGTAAACTGCAAAAACAATAAGCAATAGATATGTGTGGTTCAGGATGAGTCATCAATATTTTTGCTCCGTTTACAAGAAGATAAAGATATAAAGGAGACATATTATGCCCCTTTTTATAATATGTAATATAAGTCTCTGGTGCTCCCAGAATGTGTCTGTGAAGTTTCAGCTCAAAATACCCCACAGATCATTTATTATATCATTTTAAAAAAATGCCGATTTTGAGTGGAAGCAGAAACACGCTGTTTTTCGTGCCTGTCTCTTTAAATGCAAATGAGCTGCTGCTCCCCGCCCCCTTTTCCAAAATAGGCTGGGACTCTAAACAGTGTTCTGTGCTCGTCTGTGCAGCCAAATACAGAACAGTTAGCATGTTTTGCTCAAACTTTCGCCATGGTATTAGAGCTGGTACACCGTTGTCGCTTGTGAAATCAAAATGACAGCGCCATGGGTGTAAATTTACAGATTAAGAGGCGGTAATAATATAATGAGATCCCTTTGCAACGTCACTAGGGGAGCCAAATCAGACGCGCTTGTTTTTTCAGACGCTTGCAGAAAAAGGCGTACCAAAACAAAGTTACTGGGTTAATCTTTTCCACGTTTCCTTGGTAGGTAGATGCACCGGGGACCTGATTATAGCACTTAAAACCTGGAAAAGTCAGATTTTCATGATATCTCACCTTTAAAGAAGATAAAAACTTCTGCACTTTTCTACATTTTTAGTGCATGTTGGACAGTTTATAAACTCAATGTTTATGGCTTTTCCTACATCGCTAAAAAAAAGATGTGCTAAACGTGCTAAAGCTAACAGCAACTGTGCAAAAGTTACACCACGTCCTAACCAGATGCGACGACGATATGAAGCAAGCGATCTATATTTGATCAAAAATACAGAAAAAAAACAGAAATATTGCAAAATTGTATTACAATATAAAATAATGGTTTCTATTTTAATACACTTTAAAATATAATTTAATTTTGTTATGAAAAGCTGAATTTCCATCAGCCATTACTCCAGTCTAAAGTGTCACATGATCCTTCAGAAATCATTCTAATATGCTGATTTATTATCAGTGTTGAAACTGTTGTACTGCTTAATATTTTTTTGGAACCTGTGATACTTTTTTTCAGGATTCTTTGATGAATAAAAAGTTAAAAAGAAGAGCATTTATTTAAAACAGAAATCTTTTCTAACAATATACACTATCGTTCAAACGTTTGGGGTCAGTAAAATTGTATTCTTTCTTTTTTTGAAAGAAATGTAAACTTTTATTCAGCAAGGATGTGCTAAACTGATAAGAAGTGATAGCAAAGATTTATATTGTTAGAAAATATTTATATTTTGAATAAATGCTGTTCTTTTTAACTTTTTATTCATCAAAGAGTCCTGAAAAAGTATCGCAGTTTCCAAAAAAATATTTGGCAGCACAACTGTTGATAATTCTAATAA
>NW_015547762.1:53270-56973 GCF_001515605.1 Sinocyclocheilus anshuiensis
ACACGCACAGAAAGCGGCTGTCACAGCATGTGAGTACTAAACTAAGTTCTCATTCACACACAAGTTTACATTAAAAACACACGAGTTACAAAAACAGTGAGTCGGTTATGTCTGTGAAGGTAAACTGCTGGGAAATAAATCGCATGTTTATTTTAGATCTGTGTGGCAGCAGCAATATACAGTAAATAAATCAATAAATGCACTGCTCTGTTGTCTCCTCTGAGGCTGGGACTCTAAACAGTGTTCTGTGCTCGTCTGTGCAGCCAAATACAGAACAGTTAGCATGTTTTGCTCAAACTTTCGCCATGGTATTAGAGCTGGTACACCGTTGTCGCTTGTGAAATCAAAATGACAGCGCCGTGGGTGTAAATTTACAGATTAAGGGGCGGTAATATTATAATGAGATCCCTTTGCAACGTCACTGGAGCGAAATCTGACTCGCTCGTTTTTTAAGACGCTTGCAGAAAAAGGCTTACCAAAACAAAGTTACTGGGTTAATCTTTTTCACGCTTCCTTGGTTGGTAGATGCACCGGGGACCTGATTATAGCACTTAAAACCTGGAAAAGTCAGATTTTCATGATATCTCACCTTTAAAGAAGATAAAAACTTCTGCACTTTTCTACATTTTTAGTGCATGTTGGACAGTTTATAAACTCAATGTTTATGGCTTTTCCTACATCGCTAAAAAAAAGATGTGCTAAACGTGCTAAAGCTAACAGCAACTGTGCAAAAGTTACACCACGTCCTAACCAGATGCGACGACGATATGAAGCAAGCGATCTATATTTGATCAAAAATACAGAAAAAAAACAGAAATATTGCAAAATTGTATTACAATATAAAATAATGGTTTCTATTTTAATACACTTTAAAATATAATTTAATTTTGTTATGAAAAGCTGAATTTCCATCAGCCATTACTCCAGTCTAAAGTGTCACATGATCCTTCAGAAATCATTCTAATATGCTGATTTATTATCAGTGTTGAAACTGTTGTACTGCTTAATATTTTTTTGGAACCTGTGATACTTTTTTTCAGGATTCTTTGATGAATAAAAAGTTAAAAAGAAGAGCATTTATTTAAAACAGAAATCTTTTCTAACAATATACACTATCGTTCAAACGTTTGGGGTCAGTAAAATTGTATTCTTTCTTTTTTTGAAAGAAATGTAAACTTTTATTCAGCAAGGATGTGCTAAACTGATAAGAAGTGATAGCAAAGATTTATATTGTTAGAAAATATTTATATTTTGAATAAATGCTGTTCTTTTTAACTTTTTATTCATCAAAGAGTCCTGAAAAAGTATCGCAGTTTCCAAAAAAATATTTGGCAGCACAACTGTTGATAATTCTAATAATTTTTTTGAAAGAAATGTAAACTTTTATTCAGCAAGGATGTGCTAAACTGATAAGAAGTGATAGCAAAGATTTATATTGTTAGAAAATATTTATATTTTGAATAAATGCTGTTCTTTTTAACTTTTTATTCATCAAAGAGTCCTGAAAAAGTATCGCAGTTTCCAAAAAAATATATTTGGCAGCACAACTGTTGCCAACATTGATAATTCGAATAATAAATCAGCATATTAGAATGATTTCTGAAGGATCATGTGACACTTTAGACTGGAGTAATGGCTGATGGAAATTCAGCTTTGCATTACAGAAATAAATTATATTTTAAAGTATATTAAAATATAAACCATTATTTTATATTGTAATAACATTTTGCAAGATTACTGTTTTTTTCTGTATTTTTGATCAAATAAATGCAGCCTTGATAAGCTTAAGAGACTTCTTTAAAAAAAACATTACAAGTCTTACTGATCCCAAACTTTTGAGCGGTAGTGTATATCACATACAAACAGACATATTACATAGAGTGTATCACACATGGTAAACACAGAAGCTTAAACATGTATTGCTTTGTATTGCACCCTTGCTTGTATTATTTTGTGAAGCGTCCTTGGGTTCTTGAAAGGCACTATAAAAATAAAACATATTATTATTATTATTATTATTATTATTATGTATGCGTGATGCACAAGAACCAATGAGATTTGTTCTAGCATGTGACACATTTTACAAGGCCTTTATGACCTTTTTTTGGATGTACTGTGTTCGGTTCACTTTACTTTAAACGGAGGTGCAGAAACCTCTGAGGTCTAATGAAAAATATCTTAATTTGTGTTCCATGCATTAACCAAAGTCAAGTAATGGGCTTGGAATGGCATGATGGTAAGTAAATGTTGACAGAATTTTAATTTTGGGGTGAATTAACCCTTTAACTACTTCAACTAGAAGTGTTATATTTGAGATGAAACTACCATTCAAAAATTAATATACTGTGACAGAATACATAGTCTACAGTGTAAGTGTATAGTGCCTCATTTGGGACACGACGTCAAAAATATATCAGTTACAGGTTTACACTCTTAACAATATCAGCATCTAGAAACTAACAAACTTGGACTAAAAGCCACAAAATTTCGATTTCATGGGGTCTTTTAAATTAACCCTATTATGTACTAAACCAAGCATAAAGTTAATATCATCACCCCTCAATATACGAAATTAGCATGGACCCTGAAATCTTTCAACTGGGTGTTTGTAGACTATGAAATCACAGGCCTAAATAATTGCAATACCCTCAAAACAACAGAACTTCAAGGCTCTGTGTTACCTCAGGTCCACTGCCGTTACTCACAGACAAACCCTGAGTGTTTGAGTGATGAATGCAGGTGGAGGCTTCATTAATCATGTGGACGCAGAGAAAGGTGTTGGATAAAGAAAAGTGACATTAGCCTCAGTGTGTAATGCGAGAGCTCGAGGGCCAGTGAGGAGGCAAGTGTGTGCGCATGTTCATTTTGATTCTAACCAGGCCTGGCTTGTCTCAGCAAACGGCTTGATGAAGCAGGAAGTCATCCAAACACAAGCTATGCGGGCTGAACGGAGCAAGGTGGTCTTGAACATGCGACACAAGGCCACACACAAAGATCTGCACCACCTGGAGAAAAAGACGCCTATGAGACGTATCTATTATCAACCGATCTAGGTCCAGTTCTGTTCAGTATGACCGAGTGTGGTTGGCCGGTCAAGCACAGCTCTAATTGGATGAATGCGAGTACATTCTGTACATCTGAGGCATTTCTAGAATTAGATTATGTACGTGATGAGAATTTCTTTGTTTTAAATGGACATATTCTGTGTACTAGATGTTGCATTTCTTGTCATGCCATAAATGATAAGAACACTGTAAAACAAATCCAACAACGTTATAGTATACAATATAAAAAATGGATACTCATTTTGTCATCATTTACTCACCCTCATGTCATTCCAAACCTGTATAAGTTTCTTTCTTATGTTGAACACAAAAGAAGATATTTTGAAGAATTTTGAAGAACCAAACAGTTGTTGGTTCCCATTAACTTCCATAGTAGGAAAAGAAATATGGAAGTCAATGGGGACCATCAACTCTTTGATTACCAGCATTTCTTCAAAATATCCTCTTTTATGTTCAACATGAGAGAGAAACTCATACAGGTTTCGAAGCACAGGAGGGTGAGTAAATGATGACACATTTTTCATTTTTAGTGAACTACTCCCTCCAGAATCATATGCAAATGTTCAATAATACATTTTTATACACTCCAAATGTTTGTAACCTGGTAGGATTTAAAAAAAAAAGTTTTTAAAAGAGGG
>NW_015547762.1:57139-68333 GCF_001515605.1 Sinocyclocheilus anshuiensis
GATTACCAGCATTCTTCAAAATATCTTCTTTTATGTTCAACATACAACTCATACATGTTTGGAACGATGTGACGGTGAGTAAATAATGACAAAATTGTCATTTTTAGGTGAACTACCCCTTTAAGCCAAAGGCAATCCTTAAAAGAATGAAATTTATCTAAACTAATATATCTTGAATTACGATGGCTTATTTTAATTACCCCTTTGGCAAATAGTTTTTCTTGTTTTAAACAAACTAAACTAAATTCGATTAGATTTATGCTTAAAACAAGAAAAACATACTAAAAAATGAATTTGCCATGGTGTAAGAATAACAAACATAATTTAATTAAGATTCTCTGAAAACAAGTTTTATATTATGCAGTTTTCTTGCACAAGAACTACATTTATCTTGTTATGAGCATGTTTAGATACTTTTACTAAACAACAAGCCAAAAATACTAAAATTGTTATTTGTTTTTATAGTGAAACCCTTTTATTTCTCCCTCCCACAGCTAACTAAATAAATTGATAACTATTTGCTAGTAATGCAAGAATAATAAACATAATTCAATTAAGATTCTCTGAAAACAAGTCTTGTCTTATGCAATTTTTTCACAAGTAGTACATTTATCGTTATAAGCATTTGTAGATATTTTTACAAAAAAAAAATATATATTTTTTTTTTATAGTGAATCAAACTCTTTTATTTTTCCCCTCACACATGCACACTTTCTCAATATCTAAGGCATGCTTTTGTAATTAGCTGGCATCCATGAAAGGAAGAGTGAACATGCCAACAGCAAGCTGTGAGGATATGGGTGTGAGTGTGTAATTCTGAGGAATGAATTATGGGTATGTGGTTGCGATCCTCACTGTACGGTTTCACGTGTATATCTGACAACGTAAAGTGTGTTTACAGAGAGGGTTAAGGTCACAGTGACTTTCTTTATCTATGTGCATGTTTGGAAAGATGGTTTTCACATCAGAGTATGCATCTGCGTATGTACGTTCATGTGGATTTGCATAGATTCCTAGCAAGATGGCGCTGACTCAGGCCTACCGGTTCCAGCTTGGCCTGTAATCACAACCTCCTGCATGACGAGTGCAGAATCAGAGCGAAACTGCAGCCCATGGGCCCCAAAGCTCCCATAAATCTCAGTCTGCTCATGAGGGTGTGGTGGCCAGGGGCGTGGAGTAGTGGCTGAACGTCAAACATGATATGCTAACAGCTGTAGATAGTGCCGCCCTCTGGGCCAGTTGCACTGATTGGCATCTGACTAATCTGTGTTGTGCACATATACGTATCTGGCTCCAGTGCATGTGGAGTCTACTTTGACAGCTCTGCCTAACCAGAGGTTACATAGGTGAGGCAGCCACCCAAATTCAAACATCTTGCCAAAGTGCTATAACCAAGTGCTTAAATCTTAAAACTAGATTTGCATTTTGTTAAGGAAATGCCAGTGCTTGCAAGGCTGCAAAAGACTGGCATTTAAGTTTTAAATAAGTTTAATGCTGTGGTAATATATGCAAGGAAGATGGAACTAATAACAATTAAGCTTGCAAATATTACAATGATCATGTTATCACTGTGGGTTAAAAGTAATATTCATATTTTAATCTTATGTTTATTAAAAAGTAAAGTAAAAAAAAAAATAAACTTGTTTACCAGGGTTTCTAAACTTTTTGGCTTTTATGTGAAGTTTCCAGTTGATTGTGATTACTGGAAAAGGACTTGTAAAATTAATTTAGATTCAGACTGATTTGCTAATGAATAATTTAGACTCATTCACTCAAACGAGCGGACTCAAAATAACAATTAGCTCACAAATCAGACTTCATTATGGCTTGAAAATGTGTTTTACTCTATACAAGCTCAACAAAAGAGCAATATCTAGCAAATAAAATATTTTAGATCAGAAAGTTCACTGCATTTCATAAGTTTTTTTGGTGTTTTTGAAAGAAATTACTTATGCTTACCAAGGCTGCATTTATTTGATCAAACATATTACATTATAGGCTACAACATTTTTAAATATTACAATTTAAATTCTATTTTAATATATTAATTAAATATAATTTATTGCTGTGATTGCAAATTTGATTTTTTTTTAGCTATTACTACAGTCTTCAGTGTCACATGATCCTTCAGAAATGTTTTAATATGCTGTTTCGATGATCAAGAATGCTTTGTTTCAATTTTATCATGTTGAAAGCTGTTGTGATGCTTAGGTTTTGTTCAGGATTCTGTGATTAATAGAAAGTTCAAAAGAACAGTATTTCAAACATATTTTTAATGTTCGTAATTTTTTCAAGCCTGGAAAAAACCATTTTAAAATTCCTGATATTTACACATTTTTCATGAATATGGGAACATTGGACAACACATCTTTAGCTGAAATTCTATAAAAAGTCTGAATAGAGTCTGAAATAGGAATTATTACGGCCTAAACAAAAAAGCATGGTTGATGAGAACAACATGTATTATGACACTGAATATGTCATTGTTTCATCATTAAATGCTGGAACTCATCATGACTGTATGCTTTGGCTCTACGCTTCACTTCAGGTTTGGGTTTCTGACCCAAAAATGAATCATGATTTAAAAAAAAGGACACTTGCCTGTTTAATTGAGAACACCCAAGACGTTTCCAATCAAGGCCCATTCAGCCCAATTATTTCAATCAAACTCTACCGTGATTACTGAAGAGACCTAAATGAGTGACAACTGACATAGCCTGACTCCACAATCAAGTGCAATGTCCTGAGAGAGTTGGCTGAAGCAAGACACGATTCCTGCATGCAGCCACAGCAACCTAAGCCTCACACTGTGCTCCCAATCAAAGGAGGAATTTATTAGGGCCTCCGCTGAGACGTATCATTCCCTGACTCATCACTGGGGATTTGGAATTCCTGCATTATCTTCTCTATCTTTCATTTGTTTTTCCTTTCAACTGGATACAGCTATTTTATCTCTCTTCAGTCCCTAGTGTATGAGCGTTAGACAATAGCATCCAAATTTTTCTTCCCAATACTTATGCTTCTTTTTCTCTTCTGCGCACACACACACACACACGTACGTCTCCTCGTCCTTGGTTCCCGAGGGCAGCTCTTTTTCTCTCTCATTACCCTGATCCCTCACAAGTCGACTTTACAAGACTCAACAAATTTTTACTTGTTTTACAACTGATTCCCCTAACGTGTAATTACATGGCTGTGCTGCAACAAAAATAAACCTGTACCACTTAAAATACAATGCAAAACATCATAAGTTTTACAGCCCTGTCAAACTTTTCTTGAAAATGCTACAATTATTAACTGCTTATAGATGTTGTTTGCAGCTTGCGCACATTACATACGTCAATGGCATAAATGATGGCTCTTGAAATCAACAGGCGACTGCAGTTTTTCAAACATATGTGGAGGAAAAGACTATTTATTATGAATGAACACAATAAGTTTGTTCCCCGAAGACAAAACTCTCCAATCATTGTGACTGGATCGGACACTTGAGCCTAGCACAATAACAATATTACCTCACGTCCATCTGTACACAACTAATCACTGAGTCTGACAGCACATCCCATGGCACTATGACACAATTACTCCTAAAAAACAGAACTTTACATTTTCTGTAGTAACTGCCAAAAAGGTATTGTCAAGGTATTGCTATGTGGTTGCTAAGATGTTCTAGAAGGGTCTTGGGTCAAAAGGACTCAAATCTAAACCTTAAACCTGGATATGCCTCAGGTCCTTTCAGTGCAAGTCTATGAGACTCCTCTAATTATTCTTAAAAAAAAGAAAAAGAAAATTAAAAAGGTAAGAGAAAAGTAAAGTAAATGTCAAATAAAACTAAAATTATAATTAAAAAAATGCCAAGTTCTGTCATGAAACTCTAGATGGTGCAGGCTGATGGGTCGTTAATCCAAATTGATGATATTCACAGCGTTAAACTACTTGGCACAAGTTGATTGGTTCATGTTGCATACAAAGTCAATGAGCTTGTTGCTTTACATTTAAATGGCTTGTTAGCATTCACTAGAGCATTTCGCAGTGTGCTTTCAGAGTTCCTCTGAATGCCATCTCCTTCCCCAGTTCCACCTGTATAGATCTGCTATGGGTTATTATATATGCTATTTGTGCACCAGCAGTAATATACGTATTGTATTGTATGTATTGGCAGTAGCAAGGTCCTGTACTTGCAGCAGCAATAATATACAACTACTGCAATAACTAACAACAGCAGCAATTCAGCAGCAGCAGTGTAGCAGATCTATTTTGCCAAGACCAAATACGTTACTACCAATTTGCCATTTCCATTACCATGCAAAAGACTTGTCATAGAAATGTATTGAAAATATATAGGCATACCTCTCTTCAACAAACTGCATCATTTATGATATTGTTTCTTTTGGAAATAATGCAGAATTAGTTCAACTTTGTTAATAATAATTAAAGAGATAGTCCAATCTAAAATGGAAATGGTCATCATTTACTCTCCCTCTTGCCATTCCAAAACCATGACTTTTTCTTCTGAGGAATACAAAACAAGGTATTTATTTTAAAAAAAAATGTCCCAGTGTTCTTTTTTTCCATACAATAAAATGTCTTCAAAATATTTTGTGTTCGACAGGATAATAAAGGTCATATAGGTTTGGGATGACATTAGGGTGCATTAGGGTTTCAACCCAACTTTGGGTCAAATATGGACTAACCCAACTTTTGGGTTAAAAATTTAATGTAAAAAATTAACCCAACTGTTGGGTTAGTCCATATTTGACCCAACGTTGGGTTGAAACAATCCAGCATTTTTTAGAGTGTGAGCAAAAGGTTTTCATTTTTGGGTGAACTATCAATTTAAGGATATGGAATTGGAAGGAAGTGACTCTACGTTTAAAAAAAAAAAAAAAAAAGCTACTTTTTAATTTACTAAACTTACATTTAAACCTTGTTTCTATTTTGATTTTTATTAAACCTCTTAAAATTAATTTCTTAAGAGTTTATGTAAATAAATAAATAAGACCACACTTGTGTATTATTCATATTATTTTACTTTGAAGCTAATGGTTTATTCTAAAGTAAATGACCTCACTCTGAGTGTGAAGGGGTTTAGAGGTGGAAGTAATAACAATGTCAGCTAAGGTGACAGGATAAGGAGTCCTGTAATGCAAGTAGCGGCACAATTATTCAAACATGAGGTGACATGACAGAGGATTGAGCTATATACACAGCTTCAACGTGTTAGTCATCTGATATACTGAGGTTTTGAAAGTGAGAAAAATGAGAGCGTCATAATGAGACAGTGTGAGAAAGAGAAAGATGCCTCCTGCCGGTTCATCACGTTCCCCGTTCATGTGCAATCTCATCTTTGTATGAAGAGACGTGTGCTAGTCCCAAAATTGCAACCACAACACTACACAACCTCAAACATTTACATAAATCAAACCTAAAGGCGTTCACACACTCAGAGGCTCCCAGTAAAAAACATTATCATTTGAGTGCCTTTGCTAATGAGCACTTTTGCAAGGTTTTAAGAAAAGCTTCCTAGATGCAAAGCAGATGGAAAAACTTTGATTACATCTGAAGAAGTGATTACAAAAAAGGAGGAAGATTCAAACATGAGGGATGAATAACATTTAGAAAACTATCTGCTCTTAATTTGCAGATTTCCAACACAAAGCAAATTTAGACATTCGTTTCTCCTCTCCAGTTTCAGAGTTGGCCTTAAATGGGAACATCAGGGATCTTTAACTAATGGAAGCTTTTGATTTTGCCCTTTGGGAATGTCTTTATGGAAAATGTGGCACACTGTATCTCACATCAGAGGTGAAATGGTTGTGCACCGAGCCAGTGGTAAACTCTCAGCAGAAGATCTAAAAGAGCAGCAAGTCATGTAATAATCCACAGTGGGATCTTCAGACCAATGTTTGGAGTTCATGCAGAACTCTGCTTATACAGTGATATTTAGTGCAATAATCTGTATTTATATGATCCATTAGTGCCCTGAAGAAATACAAAAGTAAATGTCTGTTTTATACTCCACTGTTATTCAGCCGAGGCATTTCCACTCTGAACCTCAGAGCACCCACCTCTTCATCAATAGTCATCATAAGAGAAATGCTAAGCTCAAAGTCAAGAGATTCATCTAACCACATCCTTTGGAAATCAGCCCAGGTTCCTGAACGATACACATAAGCAAGTCAGTGGTTTTCTCTGCAAGTCTGAAGCATTATCTGTCCAGTCTCATCCTACACTTCTGAGTTTAAGCCACCATTAATACTGCCACTTTTCACAGATAGGGTGCAAAAAAAAAAAGGTTTTGCCCTGTTGCACCAAATTTTATTTTTTTATTTCAGTTTTTTTTTATTTCTAGAAAACTAAACGAAATGCAAAACAAAGCAAAACAAAACAAAACAAAACAAAACAATCAAACATGAGGTGACATGATAGAGGATTGAGCTAAACACACAGCTTCAATGTGCTAGTTTGGAAAGAAAATTAGAAAAAAAAATTAGAGCGTCATAGTGAGACGGTGTGAGAAAGAGAGAGAGCGAGATGCCTCCTGCCGGTTCCTCACGTTCCCTGTTCATGTGCAATTTCATCTTTGAACAAAGAGATGCGTGCTAGCCCCAAAACTACAACCACAACACTGCACAACCTCAAACATTTACATAAATCAAACCTAAAGGCATTCACACACTCAGAGGCTCCCAGTAAGAAACATTATCATTTGAGTGCCTTTGCAAATGAGCACTATTGCAAGGCTTTAAGAATCACTTCCTAGATGCAAAGCAGATGGAAAAACTTTGATTACATCTGAAGAAGTGATTACAAAAAAGGAGGAAGATTCAAACATGAGGGATGAATAACATTTAGAAAACTATCTGCTCTTAATTTGCAGATTTCCAACACAAAGCAAATTTAGACATTCGTTTCTCCTCTCAAGTTTCAGAGTTGGCCTTAAATGGGAACATCAGGGATCTTTAACTAATGGAAGCTTTTGATTTTGCCCTTTGGGAATGTCTTTATGGAAAATGTGGCACACTGTATCTCACATCAGAGGTGAAATGGTTGTGCACCGAGCCAGTGGTAAACTCTCAGCAGAAGATCTAAAAGAGCAGCAAGTCATGTAATAATCCACAGTGGGATCTTCAGACCAATGTTTGGAGTTCATGCAGAACTCTGCTTATACAGTGATATTTAGTGCAATAATCTGTATTTATATGATCCATTAGTGCCCTGAAGAAATACAAAAGTAAATGTCTGTTTTATACTCCACTGTTATTCAGCCGAGGCATTTCCACTCTGAACCTCAGAGCACCCACCTCTTCATCAATAGTCATCATAAGAGAAATATCTGGCATTAAGAAATGCTAAGCTCAAAGTCAAGAGATTCATCTAACCACATCCTTTGGAAATCAGCCCAGGTTCCTGAACGATACACATAAGCAAGTCAGTGGTTTTCTCTGCAAGTCTGAAGCATTATCTGTCCAGTCTCATCCTACACTTCTGAGTTTAAGCCACCATTAATACTGCCACTTTTCACAGATAGGGTGCAAAAAAAAAAAGGTTTTGCCCTGTTGCACCAAATTTTATTTTTTTATTTCAGTTTTTTTTTATTTCTAGAAAACTAAACGAAATGCAAAACAAAGCAAAACAAAACAAAACAAAACAAAACAAAACAGGCATGTCCCAAAGTTTGGTAACAAAGAAAAAATTATATTTAGTTTGACTTTCATGACATTGAACATGTTATGATGGCAAAGCATTGATTACTTCTTTAAAAACTACATATATTTCATAAGAACTTTCAGGACTGGTTTTGTATCCTATCTGAGAAAGAGCCAAATATATCTTGCCCTCTCAATGGTCTAAACGTCTCTCGCCATGTCACTGGGAACACGATGTGGTCCCTCACTTCTATTGTACATCAACACAAAAATATTCCAGTCTGTGAATGATGATCTGATTTAAAAATAGTACATTTGGCACAGATAAACTCTTATGTTTGATTTATGTGTACGTCAGTCCCAGTACAATAGTTCAAAGGTTTAAAGTGGCAGACTGCGTCCCAAGTGCTTTTTTCATAAGGAACATCCTTATTACAAGCTGCTCATAATTAAGTGTTTATAAAAGAGGTAAAGACTTCTGCAATGACCAAAAGAAACATCTGCTTTAATAACTATGGAGGCAATGCACATATACACTCACCTACAGGGTCGACAAGGTGATCATCCATCCGAGAATATGAGGGGAAGAGACAGGGGCAAAAAAAGAGAAAGAGAAAAAGGAGAAATATTAAAAACATGTATTAACAGTGTCACATATTATGTATTCTGTAAAGCAATTCTTTCTTCTCTAGGATAGTTTATGTGAAATGTATAGTTTTTTTTTTTTTTTTTTTAATTAGAAGAACTTATCTGTCTCCTGTCCACTATTTCTTTTTTTCTAAAAATCATTCTATTTTTTAAGGATACAATAGCTTTGAAGTTTTATTGTATCTTCTTAATTACTTTTTTTGTGTTTTGTTTGTTTTAAGGGTGTTCAAATTTTACACATACTAGAATTGAATGAATTAACAGAATAAAATTAATTCTGGCAATTTCACTTTTCAAAAATACCAAGACTTTAATTCTCTGCTCTACACGCTTAAAAATAAAGGTGCTACACGATGCCATAGAAGAACCTTTTTGTCTAAATGGTTCCATAAAGAACCTTTAACATCTGAAGAACCTTTCTGTTTCACAAAAGGTTCTTTGGGGCAAAAGAAGGTTCTTCAGATTATAAAAAGGTAAGAAAGAGATGGTTCTTTAAAGAACCTTTGACTGAATGGTTCTTTGTGGAACCAAAAATGGTTCTTCTATGGCATCGCTTGAAGAACCCTTTGAAGCACCTTTATTTTTAAGAGTGTAGTAAACCTATAAATCAAGTTCAAGTTAAAGCATTTATTGCCAAATGTACAAAATACGATGAAAAATGAAATTCTTGGGTACCTCTTGCAATCCAAACTTACTCAAAATTACACAACCTATCAAAAAAAAAAAAATAGATAGATAGATAGATAGATAGATAGATGATAGAAAAAATCCTTATGTGTAGTGCCAATATGGGTAATGCATTTTTTACATATAAAATATAAAGATAAATGTCATTACCATCACATCAACCACACCTTGACTGAAATATCAAATATCATGCTTTCCAAAAAATATTACAGATCCATAAGGTGGAAGTATCTCTCTCATTTTTCTTATGGTCCACTGCAGTCAAGAGATGGCACAGCACAAAAGGGTCTTTGAGTTTGCTTTGGTCTAATAAAGGCAGAGAGCATGACCCAGCACCACCTGCCTCGTAAAATCAGTCACATGATATCAGTTAGACGATTCCACCGTCTGGTCCGTGCAGGTCAATACTTACAACTCAGCGGTGAACTGACAGATTTGGAGAGCATAAGGGTGACATAATTATAGCAGTCACGCGAGCAATCTTTTACACACACTAACAAAACACATTCAGCCGCACATACACATCTGTGCGAGCTTGCAGACAACTCAAACGTTCTTATGAAGTCCCCCCTTTCTTATTTGGTTAGGAAAAGAAAGACCTTGCCGGAAATGATTACTGTAATATCTAACTCCATCTTTTGTGGGTATTCGCTCTTGATTGCCTTTAAGGATTTTTTCAGCACATTTTCATTTGAAGCACACCAATTCTGTACTTACTGACTGCCGCACACTATTAGCCTACTATTTATAAGAAATCCCCCTCTCTTGCGCGCTGGCTCTCGCAAACTGCTTCCACAGAGCTACACTAAATTGCTTACAGATTGGCTCCAAGTTTCTATGCCAAGTTTGGATGGCGTAGATCTGGCTCCACGTTCACTATAGGAAAGCGGAGGCTTTGTTCTGCTGTCTCTGCACACGCCAAGTCTTGACGAAAGAAAAACAACTAAAGCGCTTCATTTAATTTAATAGAAAAGAGACCTATGAGTTCATCAGCCAGGGACAGAAGACAGATACTATGCCATCACACACAGAGATGAGCCACAGAGAGCAACCAGCCAATCAGTTTCTGCTAGCCTATAGAAAGTACCTTTGAAAACTCCAAAAAGCGTGCAAAGCAAGAACTTATTTGCAATGCTAAAACTTGCTATTAATTTCTCTGAACCATATCGAAAGTATTTAAACTTTTACCATAAAACATAACTGTTATGTTAAATTTAACATACATTGCAAAGCTAAAGTTACAAATTTATACAATTTATATAAAATTAAATTAAATTATATTTATAAAATTACAGTAGATTTAATGGGACACCAAAATAAAATAAAAATAAAATAAAATACTGTTTGTTAATTTATAATTTATATATATAAGAAATTAAAGGTAACAGTTTAGGGACCAATTCTCACTATTAACTAGTTTGTTATTAGCATGAATATTACTGGGATATTGGCTGTTTATTACAGAGGAAAGTCTTAGTACTATTAGTGCAGCAGGGAGACCGTACCAAATTAGACACCTTTAAGCTGTTGTGGTCTAGCCGCGACACAGCTCGTGTCCATTGCAGACATTACTGTCCGTCACAGTGTTGCCAAGTCCGCGGTTTTCCCGTGAAATTGGGCTACTTTACCACTGTTGCCGCGGGTTGTTTTTCATGTCCGTGGGTTGAAGTGACCCCAATAACGTGTATTTTAGCCCCCCAGAATGCGATTTTTACATCAAAACACTGTTAGTTTGGGCTACTTTTGGGCTAGTTTTGAGTAGCAATTGGGCGGGTTTTGTTGTGAAAACCTGGCAACCCTTTCCCTTAAGCAGGTAATATTATTATTGCTAACATAGCTCATCGAAAAATACATTGGCATCATCTGTATTAAAGAGAAATAATCACTTCATCCGATGTTTAAGTGAATAAAATAGCCTTGACAGCCTTACTTACTGGAGATCCACAACTATTGACTTTGTTCTCTCTCACCGGACTTGTGTGTGTGTAGGTGATGTAAAAGAGGAAAGCAGGCATTTGGACCAAAGCACTGTGAGGTGAGGGAGGGGGAGACTCAAAATGTTTCTAAACTTAAAATGCATTTTTGTCCCGTTTGCGTTTGAGTTGTTTTACTACTTACACAATTATTTAAAGTATAAAACATTGCCATTTACAATACACAGCGTGGTTTTTAATCATATTTTTAGGGGGGATAACCATCAGATGGGGGGG
>NW_015547762.1:68420-74277 GCF_001515605.1 Sinocyclocheilus anshuiensis
CCTGTCCAGTGAGAGGTTAACAGTGAGAATTGGTCCCCAAACTAAAGTGTGACAAAATTAAAGTATATTTTATAAGGCAATATATGCAGTTAACTGTAAACTGCATATATTGCCTTATAAAATATATTTTAATATTTTTAACACTTTTGTTTTTTAACATTTTAACATTTTGTTAAAATTACTTTAAAAAAAGAAAAGAAAAACATTAAAAAAAGATATTCTGCATCACCTTGAAATCTACAGTATAGTCTATATTATTCAAGATTTAAGTATTTTAATAAGTATGAATATTATCATTATTAACCATTATTTAATATATACAGTACATTTAATATATACAATTCACTTTAAAATAAACAGGCACTAAAAATCCATCCCACAATGGCTGAAACATTGTTACTATATTTTTAAATTACTGTGAATTTCTTTCAAAACAGCTGTGAGGTTTTTACAGTAAATTTACTCGGTACTGTAAATTCAGTATATCAGTGTTTATGTGTATTTGTCAGTTATCTAACCACTTCCTGGAGAAAGACAAGCTCAAACAAAGCACTATTTTCTGCAAGAAATTTAAGCAGTGCTTTCAGAAACACGTAGGCTAGTTGTTCCCCTCCAGTTCTGAATCCCTGAACAGAGATTCTAGTTCTCCTGAAATACATCCTAAACCATATCTTGATTAGTTCTGTTTCCTCCCACAGAGAGCACAAGTTGACTGCAGCTCCTTTTGATGACTGCTCTACATGTAGGCCACATAAAACTCACTCTCCACTGCACATTCGAAATAAAAGCAATGGTTTACTCAAACAAACCAAACAGCCACTGCTAAGCCCTCTAATTTCCGTATGAAAGCCATCCTTCCTCTCAGAGTCAGGCCAGAGAGCACCAGTGGCGCTCGCAGCATGCTGCAATTACAACTCCTGTTGTTTTAAGGCAGTTGTAGCTTTAGGCCATTGGATTTTATTTACTGACATGCTTTGGTTGTTACTAGGAGGCACTTCATTTACCCAAACAGAGTGTTACCATTCACTTCTATTTTCACTGAGACCAAAACTGCAATAACCAAATGACTGTAGACTTAACAGTACAGGTGTGGTTCATCGAACGTCTAATGGTTTTCACACTGTCATTCATAAACATACAAGAAATCCACACAAATACAACAAACAATGCAATATTTTGTGTAGCTAAAATTATTTAAACCAGTTTGATGCTTAAAAAGCAAGTGCTACTATCAGTATCACTTCAAGAAAGGACAGTTCACTCAAAAATGTAAATTAGGTCAACATTTATTCACTCGCTTGTCTCTGAAAGTAACCAAAATGTCAAGATTCAAGCTTGTGCCCATTCAAAACTAGCAACTAATGATACGTCTAATGTCATTGGTTCTCGCTTGTAACATCTGAATGTCTGTGAGCATGAGCGAGATTCATATTGGACAGGAAAGTTTCAGCAAATAGCAACATAAATTTTTGTCTGTTCCTAATACAAATATACTGAATGAGGAGAATCACAAAACCAAACAAAAAAACAAAACCAAACAAAAAAGAGAGCGAAGCAAAACAGAGCAAAACAAAACAAATTAAAGCGCAACAGAAAAAAATGAAACAAAACAAAAAAGAGAGCAAAGCAAAACAGAGCAAAACAGAACAAAACAAAAAACAGAGCAAAGCAAAACAGAACAAAAAATAAAACAAAAAAGAAAGCAAAGCAAAAGAGCAAAAAAAAGAAAACAGAGCAAAGCAAAACAGAACAAAACAAAAAAGCAAAGCAAAACAAAACAAAACGGCAAAAATTTTAACTAAATTATCAGGGCATAATGCATTATATAATGAACAACATAAACACACTGCATTCGTATGACGTAGCATAAACACATTGCTGCTGCTAATGCATAGTTAATTTGCATAAAGTAAATGCATTGCAGCACAAACTCACAACACTTTGCTAATGTTGCTTTAAATCACCAACTCTCATTGAAAACAAATGACTTCAGGTTGCTTTGTTGCTGCAAGACGCTGTCAATGTGAATGCCCAGCCAAACTGCACAGCTGTGTGAAATCATAACTAAGAGTTGACACATTTAAAAATGCAAGTGTGAGTAGGTACAATGCTCTTTTTACATAAACCCACGTGGCGAGACAAAATCTAAGAGCAGCATGACTGTGCTGAGGGTCGGACATGACACAGCAGCGCAGATGGAGGCTCACAAACCATTCTGTGAGGTTCAGATAAAGGATAGACATACCTTCAGCACACGTCAAGCGTTAAAATAAGCAAACAATGACTAGACCTGTCTGTATCGGTAGGGATGTTAATCGCAAATTTCACGCTAACTTACTTGAACAGCCTGGGAAATTTCTACAGAGATTCACTTAAAAGAGAAAACAGCGACTGGCGTTATGGTGGTTTGAGGAAGGCTGTTACGAGTCAGCTGTAAATTTTATCAACGAAAACTAATTTTGGTCCCCTTGACAAATCGCATTCAAAGCCTGAAAAGCAGGTTTTATCTAATTTACTTTGTTTACCACTGAGCTCCACTAGGAAGCAAAAAGGTAAAATGGAGGGCAGATCAGGGACAGTTGAGAACATTGCAGGAAAAACGGCTCCTGATGGCTTTCCTGCCACAGATAAAAACCAGAGGTTCTTCTCCGGGGGACTCCATCAGCTCAGAGGGCTACGTCGAGTCAGACCGCGGCCCTTAGAGGAGATTAATTGCATGAATTATGACTGGCTTTTCAGAGGAAGACACCATTGTCTGACAAGCAGGTCAAAAGGTCTGACAATAAGTACAGCGTGTCAGACTGGAATGCACGTGTGTGTATCCATCTACATGTGTGTGTAGCCTTGCCCCAGGACAGTTTGCTGTCATGTAAGCTTGTCTAGCTCAACAGAGACCCTCCTCACTCCCTTGTCTGTTCTGACAGAGGTTCGTTTTATGCCTTCTGGCTCTTATCACCTCATCAGGACAGAGAAGAAAGGATCAGAGAGCGGGTTTGGATATAAAAGGATTTTCAGCACACTAGCTCCATTATCAGGCCTGAGCAGGATGTCAGTGCGGGTAATGTAAACCTATCCTCTAATCAAGCAGACATCATAAACACCCAGCAACACCTCCTGCCAATGGGGACAGGTGAACGCTGAGTGTGTGTCTTTGCAAGAGACATCATAGCGGTGTGCAAAAAACACACACACTAAGACAGCAGAAGTCATAATTATGGACTATTTTTCTTCAAATAGATATTATTAATTTTGATTAATAGAATTGAAATACTGTTCGAAATACTGTACTTATTTTGCGTGGGGCAATATAGGGTACACAAATAAAACAAGCAAGTGTTCCTGAACTACTTCATAGCCGCTTCACACAGCAGTATGAAATATATTTTAAAAGATTATACAGCAGGTAAAATAACCACTAATTTTACCTGCTGCATACACTGAGCAGCATAGTAATATTGATGAAACCCACACACAAAAAAATAGGCACAACGAAAGTAGTTAGTTAAACTACCTTTTAAAAGTTTGGGCTCAGTAAGACTTTTTACTTTCTTTCTTTTATTTTTAAGAAATTAATACTTTTATTCAACCAGGATGCATTAAATTGATCAAAAGTGACAGTAAAGACATTTATAAAGTTGTACAATATTTCTATTTCAAACAAATGCTGTAATTTTGAACTTTCAATTTTGAACTTTCAAAGAATCATAAAAAAACAAGTTTCCACAAAAGTATCAAGCAGAACAACATTTTTAAGATTGAGGATAATAAGAAATTAGAATGACTTCTGAATAATCTAAATAAACTAAAGATTGGAGTAATGAGTGAAGTGACATGTGGCCAAGTATGGTGACCCATACTTGGAATTAGTGCTCTGCAAATAGGCCACGACTTCCCCCACAGGGAGGCTGCTGAATGGCTGCTGAAAATTCATCTTTGCCATTACAGAAATAAATTGCATTTTAAATATGATAAAAAAAAAGAAATTCATTATAAATTTATTGTAAATTCATTATAAATTGTAATAAAATTACTGTTTTACTATATTTTACTATATTTTTGATCACACAAATGCAGCCTTGGTGAGCATAAAACGGTAAAAAAAGAAAAAATGTTATAAACTTTTGAATAGTAGTGTAATAGTGGCAGTTATAATTGTAATATTGATTATTTATTGTATTAAATATGCAGCCTTAACACACACACACACACACACACACACACACAAACACACACACACACACACAGACACACACACACACACAACACACAGAGAGAACAATCGTATAACTTCAGATGACTTGGAACACAAATAATGAGTCAACTATAAACTACTTTTATGACAACATTGTTTCTAATTTTTTCGAGCTTTGCAGTATAAATCACCATCTACTTTTTTTTAAGAAAAAAAGCAGGTTTGACATTCTGCTTAACATCGCCTATTGTGTTTCATGGAAAACATAAATAAATAAATAAAATACAGGATTGGAACAAATGATGAAAAGTGCCTTTTTAGGTGAACTATATAAGTTTATAAATGAATGATGCAGAGGTGCATGTTGTTGTACTGTTTAACAAAGTCACAGGGCAATGTGCATTTAGTTCATGTAATTACAAAACTTGAGACACACAGATGGACTTTCTCAGCTATAGTTGATGGAACTGAATCTTTTGAAGTGAATGGATTTAAACAACTATACTTTTTTCAGTCCACAAATGTTTCCAATAAGACAAAAAAATGTCCTAAGTTTATGAATGAGGCTCAGTGGACTAATTGCTCATGCTTACCGATAAAATAATTTAAAGGGATAGGAAAACTACATTTACAGTAGAACAGTTCATGGGGTTTTCAAAACTTCTGACATCACATTAATATCCTAGACTTTCCCTAGATTTGAAAGATTCCATTAAATTCCATGACTTTTCCAGGCCTGGACATCACAATTTTAACATTCCCTGTTATTTCCAGGTCTTTCAGGGCCGTGGGAACCCTGTCATGTGTGTGAGCGGGCAGAATTTGAAGTCTGTAACTTTCATTCTGTGTCACTGTGGGTCCTTCTTTAGATTTTTCATGTGCTTCTGTGTGTGTGTGTGTGTGTGTGTGTGTGTGTGCCCATATGCCTGTGTAAGATAATCTCTGATCATCATCCCTGCAAATCACAACAAAGGTCAAACGGTGGCGGGAAAGCAAAGGCTCGTAGCCAGTTGCTATGGCACCTCAGCAGGTTACCAAGTTCTGTCCCTATGAAGTCGGACACTGTGGCCATGCGGTTCAAGAGGTCAGAAGAGGTCAAGAGGCAGGTCGCCCACTGGCCTCATCAAACAACGTTCAGTCTGTCTCACCATGTGTTGACAACAACATATAGCTTCCATTATGAATCTACAAATGTAAAAACATGCCACAAGCCATGATTCTAGCTCTGATAGATTTATCCATTACTAAAGAGCAGGTGTACATGGAATCTGCAGCCATAAACGATGTACAGATTTCCTAATTAGAAAGTCCTGTCATATTTGTTTATTAAATACGTTGACTTATTTTATCACGCTTTCAGCTCCCAATAAAAGTGTAATACCAGCTACTTGCTCCATTAAATATATTTTACCATGCTTAAATCCATAGGTTTTTGATGACCCCAAAATATGATATGATCCTCTTTCGAAAAACCTCTTCCTAAAATATAAAGGCAGCTTTATATTTTAATGTATGCAAAAAAATCTAGTTATACTGACAGAATATAAAAGTGTGATAAGATGACAAAATTAAATACTAATTTTCAATCAATTTAAATTTTTAAACAATACATATATATATATATATATATATATATATATATACATACATTTTCATAAATGAAAC
>NW_015547762.1:74392-75318 GCF_001515605.1 Sinocyclocheilus anshuiensis
TACATTTTCATAAATGAAACTGACTTTATACTAACGCAAAATATTAAATATAACCTGTAAAACATTTATTTTTTATGATTTTAATATTTCATGATTTCCGTTCTGTCTTTAGAGATAATGAACTAGTAATATTAAATATGGTAAATGTGAACAAAAAAAAAAACAAACAAAAAAAAAAGCTTTATTAATATTTTGAGCCATAAAAGACCTAAAACACATTTTATAAAGAGTTTTTTTTTTCTTTCTCAAATTTTTCCAAGTACCCCCTTGTAACCCCAGTTTAAAAACCTTTTGGTGCTTTTCCACTGCGTGGTACGACTCGGCTCGGTTTGCGTTTCCACTGCAGCTTAGTACCGCTTTAGAGTGGGCGGGATTATTCACATGTCATTATAGTTGCGCCGCCTCTACTGCCGCGACTCCTGAAAAACTTTTTTCATTCCGCGTCGCCCCATCAAGCTCTCGCTGGATCCGCTCCTCTGCTATCAACAAGAGGAACACCTGTACTTCCTCAACAGACCACGAAACAGCCATTTTTTGGTTGTTAAAAAAAAGGTGCGCTCGTTCAAAACAGCTGCATTTGATCCTTCGTTGGCTGTGCTGATTTAAATCTAGCGATTCTTTGTGTCGCAAGTTCAGTGACGCAGGTATTGACGATTCTCTCCGGCCAATCAGTGATCAGCAGAGTTTACACGTCACGTTTTGGTAATGGTACGGTTCACTTGGAACCTCAACCAAGGTGGTTCTAAAAAAAGTACCAGGTACCAGGTACTGTACCCAGTGGAAACCCCCCCCCCAAAGCGAACCTAGTTATACTGACAGAATATAAAAGTGTGATAAGATGACAAAATTAAATACTAATTTTCAATCAATTTAAATTTTTAAACAATACATATATATATATATATATATATATATATACATACATT
>NW_015547762.1:75501-101390 GCF_001515605.1 Sinocyclocheilus anshuiensis
TTGGTTGTTAAAAAAAAGGTGCGCTCGTTCAAAACAGCTGCATTTGATCCTTCGTTGGCTGTGCTGATTTAAATCTAGCGATTCTTTGTGTCGCAAGTTCAGTGACGCAGGTATTGACGATTCTCTCCGGCCAATCAGTGATCAGCAGAGTTTACACGTCACGTTTTGGTAATGGTACGGTTCACTTGGAACCTCAACCAAGGTGGTTCTAAAAAAAGTACCAGGTACCAGGTACTGTACCCAGTGGAAACCCCCCCCCCAAAGCGAACCGTACCGAACCGTACCATACCAACTACATGATGTATTGCTACAAAAAAAGAAAAACAAATGCTTACAACACACTATGAACACTGTTTAAAACAGTGAGGCTTACAAGATACTCAAACCTAACCCTAACTCAGCAGGGTAAACATAGCTACTTGACCTCCATGCTAATTTTCAGAGTAAAACCGCTGGTTTACCAGCGCTTTGTCACAGGATTTTCTTTGATTGGAGAAACTCATAGGAAGCTACTGAGGTGAACCACAACTGTGATTGGAGCAACCGTCTCGCTCTACTGAACCAAAGACCACATAGTTTGAGCAATGGTTCGAGGACATGCATGGACGAGATGAACTGACCCATCATTATCATCATGTTATGCCACAAATATATATGGCCACCAATGATGGTCTGAGGCCCCACAGAACGATTAAAAAGAAGACATTCCTCCATTGCTTCCTCTTTGTTACTTTCTCTCCTCATTATAACTCGCAAAAAAAAGTCCCAACATCACTTGGCTCTCTAACTCACTTGCAAGTTTTCTTTCGAAGGGGGGATGAAACGTTGTGCCGGGGACATTAATCACAAGCACACGGGGGTCAGGAGCAGTTCATGGATCAGTGCAAAAAGCGAGTGACTGGAAGAACAAGAGACTCCAAGATGCAGTTTCCACAGAGGGAGGCTGTGCTGCTCAAGTGCTGTCAAATGGGGCTTTACCCAAAATCCTGCCCCAGTCTACCCCAAACCATGACCCAGGCGGGACAAATAGCGAAGGAAAGGTTCCAGAGGAAACCAATACCTCTCTTGGGACAGTCTGCAGGAAGTGAGAATGGGAAAGTGTAAAGGACAGATCTGCAAGTTCTCCTACTCACTCTCTCTTTCATTTCATTATTTGCAGTCTCAGGCATAGCTTTGTCAGTACTGATAAGGGACGTGCAAAACTACCCATTGCCAAAATGATCTAGTTCAGGGGTCGCCTAAACGACTTGACTAATCAGCTCTAAATTCACCTGGTTCACCTAAACATGTATCTTAGAAGACGTTCATGTTCTAGTGTTAAAATAGAACATAAATGAATGGGAAATGCGTTAATACATTAAAAACATTAAGTTTTTAATGTATTAAAAAATCAGTTTGAGTCACCATGTACTATAGCATAATTTATGAAAGCATCAACTTTATTGTAAACCCTATGAGAAGGATTTACTGTCAAAACAGCTAAAATACAGTATACAGATTAAAGCATAGTCATTAACAATATGTTAATCAAAAAACAAAAAAAATGAATGAACTAAAGAAATACAAATTCGCTATGCAGATAGCTGGTCGTCCATCACGATCCTTCTGTTCTATCGATCACCTTGGGTCAATGCGCTTATGACAACATGCAATAATTCTTATAAAATGGCGAAATCGTATCACACTGTGCGAAAAACAAGAACTTTTTTCCCCTTTACAATCATGTTTAGGTTTTAAACAATTTTATACCTACTGTACATGTTGGTTTGGGTCGTAACATTTTCCCATCGACATCTCCTACAAGTTCTTAAGACTTCTCAAAGGACCAGGTTGGCTAGGGCTTTACTCATATTGAATAAGTTGAAAATTATTAACTATAACACAAGTACAAAACATATAACTAGAATATAAGATAATCCAGGTGTGCCCTTCAAACAAAGTCAACTCAAACTACTAAACTCTTATCTGTACGATCAGAAATGACGGAGTAATTTAAGTTAATTTAGGGTTTTTTCAGGAAGAAATGCCTCAAAACGCACCGGCCCGTTTGTCGACCCCTGAGGGTTAAAAGTTTACAAAACAAATTCTCCTCAAAAAATCTCCCATGCCATTTTACGTAAAACTCACAACTTGAAACACAATTTTGGAAGCACAATTCAATCCACCACCATGTGAAGTTGGAGCCACAGCTTGGATTTATTTAATTGTAAATGCGTAATTTTTGTAGGTAAGCAGCACATATATACTGACATTATTGTGTAAGTCCCCAGCCACAAAATCAAGCGTGAGTGAAATCTGGCTAATGTGATGAACTCTAAAGAGCATGGAGACCTTTCACTCCTGACTACTTTTACACACTCACACATGTACACATGCACAAACACATACTCAGATACGCAGAGCCAAGCGGCTTCCCCCCTTTTCCGAGGGAATTCTTAGCACACTCTGATAAATGGTCGTGATAAATGAGCAGTTCTCTCCAAACACACGCAGACACAGCCATATGGCCTCGACTCAGTCTGGACTGTATTACCTTAAAATGGACTATGTGTCACAAAAATAATCGACTTTTTCAAAGAGCTGATGACTATCTAAAAGCGCGCACAACGTTTGAGCAATTGCGCTTGTTACAGTCTCCTTTATGGTGAAAGTTCTCTATAGAGGTTTTTGTTACGATTTGGCAAAGTTATCAAACATTTAGCCATGTCAATTATCCCAACAATGACAGAACCACATGCTTTGCTTTGATTCGTGTATGACTTTCCAATGTTACTCTGGGCGTACAGACAAGCTTTATTAAATAAGGCCAAGTGAACCTGAAAAAGACCAAAGCATGATACTCTTATAAGCGTGGCCTCATTACTTCACTCCTACATGATTTAGAGTGGATTTGTATTGTCAGTTTTTATCCTTTATTACGAAATGTACAACCGGGACAATAACATTCTCTTTAAATAACGAACATTTTGACATTGGGAGAACTATAAACATCCATTTAAGGAATACTTCACTTAAAAATAAAAAAAAAATTGCAATTAGCCTATTTACTCATCCTCATTCTTGTTTCAAAACGTTATGACTTTGTTTCTTCTGAGGGACACAAAAGGAGGATTTTGAATAGTAGGTAGCTTTTTTTCATGCATACTTTCGTACTAAAAGTACGTTCGATTTCTTAACCAATCATTCTTTTGAGTCTGATTTCAATGAATCAGTTCACATTCTGAATCTCACCTACTTAATAAATCATTCACAGCTCCTAGAGTTGAAGAGTTGAATCACATGAATAATCATCTAAATTTGGATCTGTTCTTCATACAACACTTTTGACCCATTTGGACCAATTTTATATCACTTATATGGCGCGTTTGCATTTTTTTTTTTGAAGTTTAAAAGTCTCAGTCCCCATTCAATGTAACTGCATGGCAAAGAGCAACCAGCACAGTTCTTCAAAATGTCTCCTTGTGTGTTTCATAGAAGAAACAACATGGGTTTAGACTGACATCAGAGTGAATAAACAATCAAAGTATCGTTATTTATGGGTAACCTATAGATTTAAATACTCACTTTTAGACTGGACTGAGTAGAGGACTAAGAAAGAAGGAACGAGCAGGAAAATAAACAGCATGAGATGTGACTCAAAGGCAAACCAGACAGACAGCGAAACAAGGATTCCAAGGTTGAAGTGACTGAAATTGGGAGGAACAGTGAGGAGTGACAGACCGAGAAAACAATGGCAGGGGGGTGAGAGAAAGAAAATGAATGACCACAGCATCCCACTCTCTTCTAATCTATTCCAGTGTTGTACCGACTTGGTGAACTTTGGCTTTCGCCTTGCTCTGTTTATCCAACCGTCCTGCGGCATGCCCTCCCGAACAGTGACTGATAAATGCTGGTCTTCCATTACACAACCTCTCACCTTCTCTCACTTCCTCCCTTCTTCCCTCCTTCATATTCTCTTACGGTGCATCCAAATTCTGGGTCATTCCTACTATGCAGTACATTTCAATGTCCCATGATGGAAATCATATTAGCCTTTATAAATGCAATATTAAAATTGAGTAAAAATGTGGGAGATTTGTAAATAATTTCACTACGTTTGCTTATTTTGGTCCACAAATTTGATTATTTGTGGATTTATTTATTTATTCACACTCTTAAAAATAAAGGTGCTTCACGATGCCATAGAAGAACCTTTTTGTCTAAATGGTTCCATAAAGAACCTTTAACATCTGAAGAACCTTTCTGTTTCACAAAGGTTCTTCAGATTATAAAAAGGTAAGAAAGAGATGGTTCTTTAAAGAACCTTTGACTGAATGGTTCTTTGTGGAACCAAAAACGGTTCTTCTATGGCATCGCTGTGAAGAAAGCACCTTTATTTTTAAGAGTGCATGTGACTTCAATATCACCTTTCATTCTGTTGGCCTTTCATAATATCTTTTTAACTAACAAAACCCAGCAGAATTCTGTAATGTTTTGTGCTATTAGTTGGTTTGTCAATCATTAAAAAGACATTCAAACATAGATGATTAAAATTAAAAAAAAAAAAAAAAAGAGTAAACATTAGCTTTAGCTCCACATTTTCATCCTGTTAGGCTTCATCCTGATAATTTTCTGGCAATTGTGTAGTTAAAATTAATGACGTTTAAGTGTGTGAGCTTTACCAGAGCATATTTCTCAAGTCTGGAATATGATAATACTCTACTGAATATAGCACAATCATATTTCTTAAAAGAAATGAGCCACTTGTCTCCAGGAAGCTCAAGACTCGAGTGGAGTAAGGGAAAGCGAGAGTGTGGGAGTTGAAGAGGAGTGTGTTCATAAGTCTGGGATGGTGTTAAAAAAAAGAGTGTGTTAGAGAGACAGAGATTTGTTATTCAGACAAAAACGAAGGCCTTCTCAGAGATATCTCCGGCTTACATGAAAGCTTATAAAAACATCTCAAAGAAATCATCCGCAGACCATTAACAGAAGAGGAAGATTTGAGCTGTTTGATCAAGACAAGAGAGATTCATCTTCTCCTAAGTCACACAAGACACTTTTATTTGCTCTTCATCTTGTATCTTGACTCTAGCTTGGCTGAAGAACTAGTCTATGCTATGTACAGGATGCATGCAGCAGTATAACATCATATCCGAGTAGACTTTGGTGGTGGTTTAGCATCTGGACAGACAATCCAGTTGTAATGGGCTCAAATCTTGGCTGAAGAGATGCACAGACATGTGTAACATCAGTCTCTGGCGATCTGATCATAAGTGGTCAGCCAAAACAGATGGGTCTCCTGTGACCACTTATGATCAGATTTTGTTGAGAGAATGGTCTCTGATTTTATGACTATATATTGTAGATTGGTTATTATGTTCAAAAACAACATTTTAATCTTGCATAAATACTAAACTCACTAAATTCTATTCATGAGGGGCAATTTTAGTCCCTGACACTGTTGTCAGAGTGACCGAAGCAAAACAAGAAGAGCTCAGAGCATTGGCTTACCAACACATCTGCAGCTTTTAAATATACCTGCAGAGCAAATTTCTTTCCTCTTCAAAGACAGCTAATCATTGTGCTACCACAAAATTTAGCAGAGTGACTGACGGATTAAATGCAAAGAACATTTCACAAATAAATAAATGTTTACACACTCAGTCTTGCAATAAAATGACATTTCAGGAGAGTGTTTTTGTTGTTGCAATCCAAGGCTCTGTTTATACCTTGTTTGCATCCATTTTAGGTGATCCAATCATTAAACAAATACTAAGTGAATACAGCTGGGACCAAAATGTTCACATCAGATGCTCAGTTCAGGTTTTTGAAACATCACATTTGTGATTAAATAAAATTAAACTACTTTGCGAGCAACAGTGTGGAAACATTCCTGTGTTTTTATTAATTTTTACATGCTTAATGAAATGCAAATTTTTTATGTTTTTGAAAGACATTTTCTATATTCACCATGGCTGCATTTGATTAACTGTAATACTGAATTGTTTTCTATTTTAGCCCTCTAAGCGCCAAAGTCGCAAAATTGCGACAAAACGTCATACTTAATAAAATAGACTGTAGTTCCTAATGTGGTGTAATATCTAATTTGGCAGACATGTAGTACTTCGATTCTAGGCCAAAATTACGTCACGTTCCTATTCAAAGTGTTCGAGGAAATAGCAGAGCAAGTGAGCTCATAGACATAATAAATACCTAGACGCCTCATTGGCCGCTTTGAGCCGTTGCTGCGAAACGTCAACGCGTCCTAAGTGATGATAAACTTACTCTTTGTAAATAAGTAACGTTAATGAAACTAAAGAGAGATGATTTAGCTCCATCCCTAATCCTGACAGTATGGAATTGTCTTGTCAAAGTGCTCACTGTACATATTGTGCTCATAACACAATTTACTTTATGATATAAACTACAATATAAAAGTTAAAACTTAAGAATTCATTTAAACTTTGATTTCCTATAAAGTCTCAGCTTTCACAGCTTACTAGCGACATCGCTAGCTATTAATAGTCTGACACTGGTGGCTAATTAAGCTGTCAACATAAAGCTAAAAATGACCAAAAAACATACAGAAACAACTGTTCAGTCTTACCTGTGAAAGATAATACCCCGAGATCTGTTTTTATTATTGTGCGACGGTTTGTAGATGCCCAAGCTGCCGACGAGTCAGGTATGTTTTCGCCTGTCCCGATATGAGAGCTGCCTTCACAATCTATCTTGGCTGACCAACTGTGATCGGATCACCGGAGATGGATGTTAACGTCTCTATCTGAGATTAGATTAGGTATGCTGGTTTCAGACTGTGGGAACGGTGAAGCAAATCATTACCTGCACATCAAGTGGCCTGTGGCACAGAGGGGGAGGACAGGTCACCAGCGGGTCACAGAGAGCTTCAGATTGACCACAAAAAGCCAGTGTAAAACATCCCAGCACTGCCAGCACTCACACACCCCCGGTCCTGAAGCATGCATAATGATTTGGCTCAGAGGACCCATCTGCTTTCACTGCCTTCCCGTCACATTTCTCCCTAATCTCTGCCTCATCTCTTCTTCGTCTTTCATGCAATGCAACTCTGAGATGCTGGTGCGACTGAACAACCTCTATGTTTCTGAATCACTTCATGGTTGAGAGCCTGACTTACGTAATTAGTGTTTAATTGGCTTTCGTGAAATAGCAAAAACCACAAAGAATCTGTTGCTCATTCCCTCCCTGTGTCCCATTAGCTCATCCTTCCATAAAGAACTGCATCTTGCAAGCAAGACAAAGTCAGAAAGAATTTTAAAGGGTAAATCCATTGAACAGTTAAGTAACTTGTAAGTGAGGTATATTTCAGCACAAAAACCTCTGTTTTACCTGCAGAATCCATGCTAACCAGGTGCTAAATGCACTGAAATACTGTGGCTCCTTGAATTTTTAAATGTCTTCTGTAGGTATGAAATTAAATCATGTTAATTTTAAGTAATTGTAAGTTATTGTCTTCAATTTAAGTTATTGTAATTTAGAAGTTGGAAGCAATAGTAAATTGTAAAAGATAAGATAAATCCAGGTAAATTTATCCAGTATACACAGAAATTGTTTTAAAAATATGATTCATAAGTTTTTTATGTAATCAGTGAGACGCAGTTCATCCCCAGTAGCATTCAATTGTTTAAATCCTCACTTTGACTCCAGACAATCTCTCTTTCTTCTCCTCCTTTCTTTCATCATCTACAAGGCTTCCTCTACTCACTCAACACACAAGCACAATACTACATTATACTGTTCCTTCACTCTGCTCAGTCATGCTTAACTGCTGCAAAACAAAATACCATTTCAGAGCTTTTCAACATTGTCCATTTGATGGATGGACCGATGACAGTGTGCAGGAGAGGGATTGTTTTTCCACAAGAATTCAACTTGTTGGAATAACTGCACACCCTGTTTGATGAATGTCTCTTTAGCGGTCATGTAGCACATTGATGCTAACCAGTTAGCAATGGGCAAAGCACTGAACTCAGCAGAGGCAAGCGATTCATAAAACACAAATACAGAATTATTTGTGTCCATTAACTTTTCCTCTTTGCCACACTGTCAATCTACAACGCTTCCTAAACACAAATGTCCATGTGTCAAGAGCAACTTATCAAACCGAAACTTCCTTTCAGCACACTGCGACACTTGCTAACAAGAGTACCATCCTGACAACTGTCATTTCCAGAGGTAACTCTATCCGGCCCTGACAGCTGTCTTTCTATTTATGTTGAGACAGATCGTGGTGAGAGATTATTTATGTTTTTGAATGTGTGTTTGGGTTCAGATCTACATGCTAAGCTTGCACGTGTGTTTATGAGCATGTGTGTGTTCTTCACCCATGTGCGGCGTTCCGAGTGAAAGTATGAATGAACACTTTGTGGGTTGACAGAAGCTGGTAATGACATGCAAATAGAGGGCTAAAGCCACAAATGACCACACAAACATTCTGGTTTCTCATTTGTTTGCTCAGGCCGTCATTCAAGAGCAAGAGGCCCCGCCCCCTCTTACGATGGTCTGTTGAGAATTGGGTCGGAAAATAATGGCTTTCTTGTCATTTTGTTTTTCTTTTGAGTAAAAAAAGCAAAGCAAAATCGGACAACAAAATGCCATCAGCTACATGACATTTGCAAAGTTTAGAAGAATTGACATGCCGTAGTGAAAAATAGCAATTACTGCCTCTGACTGACATGTCATGCCAACAAACTAAATAAATAATGTAAAACATTACTGATTGTTAGGCAAATCCGGCATGTTCAAATCAACGTCTTTTAATGCATATTTTTTTAAAAACTGTGGATTGTGGTAGCTGATGAATCTTGGGCAGTAGCATTTAGATTTGACTTAGATTTTAGATTTAGATTCTAGATTTGAGTGGAAGAAATGCAACAGAAAATTATTTTATTATTTTAAATGTAATTATTTTATGATCAGTATTTTTGTCTTGCTTTTGAGTAAAAATATTTAAAAACAATAACAAGATACATTTACTTTTAAAATACCATAAGATATTAAGGGTGTTTTCACACCTGAGCGTTTGTTTCGGAACCTGGTGCGTTTTCTCCCTTGGTTCGGTTCGTTTAGGCATATGTGAACACAGCAATCGCGCTCGGATCCGCACCAAAACAATCGCTCCGAGACCGCCTGAATGAGTTGTTCTCGGCCCAATTGCAAGCGAACTCTGGAGCGGTTCTCTATAATTGTGAAAGCAATCCGATCCAACGGACCAAGGAACCAGGCTGTATCACAATGTATGATGGGTAATTACGTAAAGTTGCGTGAAGCAGCAGAATCGCGCTCGGATCCGCACCAAAACAATAACTCCGAGACTGCCTGAATGAGGTGGTCTCGGCCCGATTGCAAACTAACTCTGGAGTGGTTCGCTATAAGTGTGAAAGCAATCCGACCCAATGGACCAACGAACCAGGCTGTATCACAATGTATGATGGGTAATTACGTAAAGTTGTGTGAAGCAGCAGGGATTTTATTGCTAATGGCTCCCAAAATGAACTGTGGGCTAACTTGGAGCAGGGAAGAAGTGAAATGTTTAATTGAAATTTGGTTAGACGAACACATTGCCGAACAGCTCTCCAAAACACACAAAAACACCGAAATTTATAAAGTGTTTAGCGAGCGATTAAAACAAATGGGCTTTAATCGGTCGGTTGAACAGTGCCGCGCGAAGGCAAACAAACTCCGTCAACAATATATTATATATATCCTGATGGATGACAACTTTTGAGGGGAATCCCAGAAAATAAACAGATGCACTCTGACCAGTTAAAGGAGAGTTTACTTGCACGTGACTTGTATTAACAAAGTTTGGTCCGTTTGGAAATATTGCCTTGTGAATGCGAACCGAACCAAGATGAAATTGCAACATTGCAGCGATTGAGCCCCCGGTTTCGAAACAAAGCAATCTATCTACAGGTGTGAAAACACCCAAACAAAGACTTGTTTTAAGAACACGTCATGGATTAAGTGTTTCTTACACTGACAATTTTTATTTTTATTTTTTTTTTATTTTTAATTCAGATCATATTACTGCATATTGTGCAGTTTTTGTTCTCAAGTGAAATCCACATCATTGATATCTTTACAGACTAGTGGATCACATGACTTCAGTGTTTGTTCTATATGGCAATAACAGTCCACGACTGTCAACAAACTGTATCCAGTGTATTTGTGTAACATTATTTCTGTTTGGTATCCTGTAATGGCAAAATATAAGTGGAATTACGTTAATGTCAACAGCCAAACTGGAGCATGTTACGTTCATAAAGACTTCTAATTTCTTTGAGTGTTCACACACACCAGCCAAAATTCTCGCAAACCCCTCTGACATCAATTAATTAAATGAGCCTCGGCCAAAGGCTGACATAAACTATAAGATAGCGGGACATTTTGAACTATTCATGACAACAAAAGCAGCATGTATCTGGCAATAGAGATTTCCAAGGTTTTGTTTTCCATCATCTCAGCATGGCTGGAGACTGGCTACAACTCATTTTCACATTGTAGGTAAACCCTAACCTACTAACTAGTCAACTGTTTTTATGGATGACAAGTTGACTAGTGAAAATGAGTACTTATGCAAGCCCTATTACGAGGGGTTGGGCATCCATGAATAACTAAACCCATTTGTTGATCTAGGCTTCTGGAGAATTATAACTTGAGGAAACTGACTACTTCCCTACAGTCAACCTAAAAACTACATATTACACAACTTACACACACCACTTACTCACAAATGAGACCCATGGACTTATTCACTGACAATAATATGCCTTTTCTTTTCAGTTTCATGCTGAAGTCAGGCATCTGTTTCCTCTCAACACTCCTGTTTCAAGCTGTTTAGCACAGTTTGCTGTGTATCTGGTCCAGACATAAGTTTTTTCCTAAAATAACATGCAGGAAAAGCCTTGAAATTGACAAATAATTGTTATTCTTCATTAAAAGCAGGCTGAATTAACAATTTCTTTCCATGGATAATGCAGCTAAGACCAGACATACTTTCAGACCATATCCACATTTAAATACTTGGACTTTGATAGCTTATGCAATATTAATGAATAAATCAGAAAGTGAGAAAGGAAAAGGAAAGAGCTTGAGGCGCTCAAGAATAAAAACATGAGACAAAAAAAAAAATGAGCCATCAATATTTAAAATATCCACTGCAAAAAAAAACAGAAGTTTTGTATTTTGTATTTTTCAGTAAAAATATCTAAACATCCTTTAAAATGACATAATATTTAAAGGGGTCATCTGATGCAAAATTCACTTTTACAGGTTGTTTGAACATGAATGTGTGTTGGCAGTGTGTACACATCTACCCTATAATGATAACCAAAGTAGCCTATGTTATAGACTTTTCATTAAGACCCTAAAGAATCATATCAACTTGTGGAAAATGGGCATCCGATGACACGTTTAAGATTACTTTTTGGGTTATATATATATATATATATATATATTACCCACTGTATATATATATATATATCATAAATTAAGTTTATTTTTTCTTAGCACATTGCAAATTGTTTTTTTTCTTCTTGTTTTAAGCATAAACCTCTCTGAATTTTGTTAGATTTAAGCTTGAAACAAAATTAATTTGGGTTTAAAGCATATATGAAAACAATCAATTTTAGTAGTATATATATATATATATATATATATATATATATATATATATGTCATTTTAGTACTTAAACCTATGTTATCTCAGTAAATAGCCAAGACAACATTTCTAATTTTTGTTTAGGTTTTTCATATAATATTTATATTTTATTTTGACTTTATTTCAATAGCTAAAACTATTTTTAATTCTTAAGTTAACTTTACATTTTCATTTTCAAAACACTTTCATTAACAAATTGTTAAACATGGCAAAACACTGTGTCCTGACAGCCAGCACAGATAAAAAACACATTTGTTCAGTCAGCAAAGAAGATTACCATGATGATTCCACTGATGAGCTCTGCTTTTAATTGTAATGCTGGTGGGAAATGGTTCATGGTGTCTTACTTAGAACATAGTGTTTCAGAGTGTTCTGGTTGTGCTTTCTTTCTGCCACACACACACTCAGAGTAGGTGCACTCCTACGGTTTCAGCCTCTGATCTGGCCTGCATTTGATTAAGCTGCGATGGCAATTATACTTGTTTTGAAAAACAATCTCAAGCAGCTTGAATGGTTAATATAAAGCCGTAAAAGTTTCACTGAAGATCGAAGCTGCCCGGTCATTTAATATGACCTGATTTCACAGAACCATCGCATCATTTCCTCATGTGTTGCCCACATGTATCCTGTGGCTCCTCACATGTCCTGACAATCAGACTGTAAGGACTTTTTGAAATCGTGCCACTCTGACTTTTGAATACCCACCCCCAGTGGGTATTCAGTTGATATTAAGATCTTGTGTGATTCTGAAATGTCTTATTTGTTGTAAATATGATCTGAACCCAACAATTATTGAAAACAAATATACGACTTTTACCCATAGTAGGGTTAATTTCACAGTTTACTGAAGCTTTTAGAACTTGCACCATGGTGTTTCTGGGAAACTCAGGAAGACTCTCAGGAGGACATCTCAGTGAGGATCAATGTTTGCCTCTGGCCCTATTCTCATCCATACAAACAATACAGCCAGAGCTGGAGGTGACCTCCTTTGTTTCTGAACGACTGTTTTGTTTTGTTGTAGATTGTGCATCATGTTACTGTGCCTGAAAAACATTAGAGTGCACATAGTCTTCTGCGGTCGTCTTGTCAGAATGTCACTAGCTGGAAAATCTCTGGCAAACATGGAAGGAAGAAGGGCACTGGATACGTAGATCCACTTTTGGTATAGCAGAGGATGGATTTGCAAAAACTTTGTAAATTAAGATGGATACATAAAATTTGGGGTCAGCGGTTGGAAGGCCACACACTAGAATAAAGAATAAAAAGAGAAATGGCATGGAATCATATGTTTATTTCCTTTGTTTTGTTAGGGAATTTCTCTTGTTTGCACGCCCAAGTAGCGCCAGAGAACCACCGTCCTTGAGGAAGAACTTCTGACACGGGTGAATTCTCTGTAGGTGTAAGAGCTATTCTCTTCAATTGATCTGTTTATTGTCGGAATACCGCTTAAGATGTGCAGAGGAACAGAGCTGTTTCTTCTCTCTTCCTAACTGAGCATCACCACAGATCCAGATGTGAGCAGCTGAGCCTGTTCAGTGCTTACATAAACATTTGAAATGTCTCTCACATGGCACACAATCGCTCAACAGCTTTGTGTTTGTGAGAGAGTGAAAACAGCACTGTGCTAGCTTGTCTCCAATTCATTCTAAAACTCCTAACATGATATTTTCATTTATTTAGTCACTTAAGAATAAATGGCATTCCAAATGCATCTGAGGGGTCTGGAATTAGAACTTCCCAACTGACACATTACAAATGTAAAGTAAAAGTTCCCAAGCTGAAGTAATTTTACCAGGAATGGGATATATTATGATGATATCTGTTTTTGACTGATATTACTGATCAGTCAATACTGGATATTTAGCAGTCCATGTTGGATATTTAACTGTAGGATCTTGTTTTCACGTATTCAAGACAAGTTAAAACATTGCCGTACTGCTAATTTAAAAGGATAAAAATACATTATGGCACAGATTTAACCCTTTACGTCAACATACACATTGATATGAAACAGTTTACAACCTATTTTAATTTACATTTAAAAAAGAAACTTGAATTTTGCTTAAATTTTTGATTCAAGAGCACAGAATGAGCCATTGTGTGTTAGAATGAGCTGCTGTGTGCATGTAACTACATTAGTCAATGTGAATTCATGCATGAAATTAGTTAACTTAATTACTTGATTTTTTTAAACAAACTTTCGTAATATCACTATGAAATACACAGTAAACTCATTTCAGATGTTGTTATGCAATATTACACCATAAATCATGCCTTTCGGCTTTGGACGCACATGGGAAATATTACAATTATTTTATCAACAAGCTATAAATATTCATAGTAGTATTATGTGCATGATAATTCTTATTTATTCTTAATACTGTATGTTTATTTATTTATTATTATTGATTTTTTTCTTTCTCGTAACATCTTATTGGGTACTGACCAAATTTCATTGTGTGCGTCTTTATATTTTTAATTGAATTCAGATAACAGGCATTCTTAAACCTTCATTCTTCAGCGCTAAGTTCTGCAGCTGGCCCCATGACTGTTTAGACTAAACAAATGAATCAGTCCTGCAAAATGTTTGGGGTTCACTAATGAATAAATAATCATTTTCTAGAAAGCTGAAGTTAACCTGGATTCAGGTCTCAATGCTCCACTCTCCAGTAATCCAAATCACCCCTTTCTGCTACTGAGTCTCTATTAAAAGCCTTACGACACTCGGCATGATGTTATTAGCCATGGTGAAAGTTAACATTAGCCACGGTGGCTTGTGTAGTAAAAGCAAAGCTTTGGGTGTTACCCTAAAAGATCCAGGCACATGTCTGGGTCCCAAAGGTGTGTCTCTGAAGTGGGCAAACACATGGACACGAGCAGGGGGTTCCGTCTGCAAGAGAAACTCCAACGTCACCATCAATAACATACCGCATCCATCTTGTGTATGACTGGAAGTCAGTGATGAATAACACTGGTTGTATCACTGAACCCAACGCAAGAAAATTTACTCAACTGCTATTTCCTTGTAGCCTTTCTTTTGAATGACAAGAAACTTATGAGATTCTCAAAAAACAAAAACGACCTTGTGGTCTCTATTCATCCGTACATCTGAGTAGAGGAAACGTTCAGAAAACGCTGTGATCTGATGAACTACAGTGAATTCCAGTTCATATTAACAATCCAAACCCGTAGAGCTCGCCTACTGAGAAGAACCGTTCACAGCAGTTCTGTTTATCCTGGCCAAGACGCATCGGGAAATGTCGGAGCTTTTGATATAATACACCGGTGCACATGGATGAGGGAGTAAGGAACCGTTTAAGGGATAGTTCACCCAATAAAGAAAATTCAGTAATCACTCAACATCATATTACAAACCTGTGAGACCTTCTTTCTTCAGTGGAAGAAATATTAAAATTCTGATGACTGTGCTGGTCAATCTTTTCCATGCAGTTACAATTAATGGGGACTGATGCTTCAAAATGGATAAAAAGGTATAATTAAAGTAGTCCATACAACTTCTTCAGAAGTCATATCATAGCTTTGTGAGAAAAACAAAGCCATTATTCACTGACAATCTTCCTCTTTGTTGGAATCACTGAGAAATTTGAGAACCAAATCTGTCCAATTTATGAATGAATCATTCAGACTGATATTAACCAATATTGAAAAGATGTGACTCAATCACAAATTGGACATCGCTACTGTACTGCTCTCATGAATGAGCCAAGGAAAGCTAGGAAAGATTTTCAGTTTATAACTTAAATTTTACACCGTTCCAGAAGATACACAAAAGTCACATGGACTACTTTTAATGATACATTTACAATGCATTTGTGTCCTTTTTTCAAGGCTTAAAGCTTCAACCCCAATTCATTGCAACTGAATGGGAAAAAAACAAACAAACAAAATGTTTCCTTTTGTCTCACGGAAAAAAAAGTCTTGGTTTTGAATACAACCCTCTACATTGCGAGTAAATCACTCGCATATGTGACTAAATCTTCACTCTGGGCGACTAGATGATGTCTAATATTAGCCAATGGCTAATAAATTCTCAGATTTTACTTACTAGCCAATGGCGATTCAATTGCCAAGGTGTCCATAGAGGGTTGGAATATCATGAGTAAATAATAACAGAATTAAATTTTTTGGGGTGAACTTTTCCTATAAGGCAGGGTTTCATTAAGGGAACTACAGGGTGTTTGTAAATTGATAAAAAGCTAATAATAATAAAAAGTAAAACTGAAATAAATAATTGTAAAACAGAAAAACAAAGAAATATTCTTACTAAAAAATATGTAAATTTTTATTTGTATAACTGCGTGACAGCTAACCCTTTAAGCTTTGTATACCCTCTGCAATTGTTCTCAGTAAACATAACCAGCCATGAGAAGATCACACACAAGGTGGAGATGAGGGCCTGTGATAAGAATCACTATTCCTGTCCTCTTTCAACCCTCCTCCAACGTCTGATCTATGAATTGGCACCACCTGCATTCATCACGCTGGCTTTTGACAGACAGCTGGCACCACCTCCAGCCTGCCCACCAGTCACCCAACCAAAGACTGCTTTTGTCCCCCTTCAAGCTCTAAGATCGACATCCAAAGGAGGGGGGGTCACGTAACATAGCAAAACCCAGGTAGGGTGCCACAGAGCAAAGCAGATCAAAGACAATGCAGCCCTGGAGACTGTACAGATGAATTTAGTCTCACAGGATTTTGTACAAAGTAAAAAGAATGTGGCTTTACACATTTATACAGCATACAAATAACATTCTGACAACTACTAAACTTTCTCTGTCAACTCTCTTGTTTTTTTTTTCCTCATTACACACTCGTACCCACAACAAGAACCTCCATTCATGTGCTCCATTTGTTTCAAATCAGTGGGTCCCAAAGGCATCGGGAGACAATGGCGTTTGGGCTGTCCTCAGAGGAATCTGGGTAAGTGGTATGCAGACAACCCACACAGCGCTAACAGAAACTCTCCCTAAATCTGCCTCATTGCTGACAATAACGACCACTCCAGCAGGCCCTTTTCTCAGACTCCTTCAAAGTCGTTGTTGACAGGAAAGCTAAATATTTTTCAGAGGAGGCCGAGACTTATGGAAAATAAGAGCTGATACTTTGAAAATCTGTGCATACGTACAGTGACAGGTAGAGGTGCAGAGGAGGAAAACATTACAGTGTATGACATCTCAGAGGGAAATGTTAATGCTCCGATGTTGCGCCTTCACATCTCAGGAGACTTAATCAGGCATATTACATATAAAGTTTGTCTCAGACTTTTCTCCTAAAGTTCCTTCGAAGAAGTATTGTAAACATACTCAGTATAACAGCTATGAAACTTAATACAGATAACAAAGCTCAATAATTTGGTATTTTTTTGAGTAATTTAGAATGGTTTGATTTCAAGTTGAAACTCTTATTTTTGACTGCAGAATAAGTTCATTTGAGCAAAGTTTGAGGCATTACCTTTTTAGACATGTGGTAGCTGAGAAAAAAACTGAGATCTCATTTGAGATTAGGGATATGCCGGTATCAAATTTTCATGTTGCGATTAATTGCTAATGCTTTTATTACGGTATACGGTATTATCACGATATTGAAATTTTGTTTAAAAAAAAGTGCTGTCATAATACAGTATAACAGGTTTAATAACTTTTTTCTTATAACAAAAATAACTGATCATTTAAATGCAATAAAGCAATACAGAAAAATGTATAAAGTTAAAAGTTTTACACAGATTAAAGTGCAAAAGAACTATCACCGTGATATACCGCATTACCGAATACCGGCACAAGTCTATTTGAGATATTTCTTTCTAATATGATGGAGAATAAAACTAAAACTAAATAAACTGTACAACACAAATACAATAACTACTTTTGGTGACTAATGATACAACACTCTTCTTTACTCACAGCAACACAGAACAATCACATACACGTGAAATGACTTTCTATTTACTTGTAAATACTAATTTTACCCTGATGTTCACAGCTTTAAGAAAAACTAGTTTTATATTTGAGGACATACGGGCATATTTTTAAGCAATTTTGTCCCTAGAGTACAGTTAGATATGAAACACACTCATACACTGCATATAAATTCCTGTACTTTAACAATGAAAAATAAAATTGGTGTAGAAATTTTCACTCAGAAATGGCTAGTAAATTTCACAAGTAATTACAATCGACAAATAACAACTGAATTAAACATTTAGTAGAAAGACTGAAATAGTATTTTCTTTTGAAACATATAATAACCTTTGTTTTAATTGATTTTAGAGTGTAGTATGCAATAAATTCAAAGAATAACCTACTTCTAGACCATTGATGAAGTATGTTGTATGTGTTCTGTTGACATTGCCCTTTTGACCCACTTGTTCTTTGACCTATACTAACAAAAAACATGTAAAAAATGTACTTGGCTGTTGGTAGAACAGCACAGCTTAACCATGAGGAACAGCGTTCTTGGTACTGTATCTACTACACTTACACTTGAAAAGAGGCACGCTACTCATAATTCTACCATTTTAACTCAAATTTGATTACAACACGCATATACAAACAATTGTAAGCAGTGTTTCTGTTCTCTGTGCACAAGCCTATTATAGCAAAATGGTCCGTAGAGTTCCAACTGAAGCACTATAGCGAAAAGATAGTCCAAACACGAGAGGCACGCACTTTGTATGCAGAACCCGAGCCAATAAAATCAAATAAAGCCTGAATACAGTGTACAGATGACACAGAGATATTAGTGTCAAACAAAAACAACTCTTAAAAAAACTGTGTATATATATACATTTATGTTACTCAGTCATGCGTCATGCACTTTTTCTCACCTCTTGTCTCGAGTGTCTTGGCCTCAACACATGTCTACATTTGCATTTTAGCCCCTCTGTTTCAACACAGGCTTTCTTCTCCAGCGCTCAGCACGCCGGTATTCATGGCCAATCTAAATGTCTCCAGGCCTCCCAGAGCTTTATTCTTGAAGGAGGCGAGCTGAATTTACAACGTGAGCTGAAGGTTGACCTGCAGGATGTGCGGGTACAGACTCTGACGGGGTGAACCAGCAGAACCCGAACGCCACACGTCAGACGTGATTTAGTGAGGCGGGATACAGACTGTGACTGCATGAGAAGCCCACGTTACACGAGACAGAAGATACATTTTAACTCCAATTTACCAGAGAAGGAACAACAATATATCAATATTACTGCGCACGGTGGAGAAAAGTGTCTTTTTGACCGCAAAATCACTTAAAACAGAATCTGAGTATGAGGGTTTTGGTGATTCATTGTATTACAGCGTTTGGCCATGTTTGCTGCTTAATAAATTGAACGCTGTGAGTGTACGCGGCTTAAGCACAAGGCTTTGTTCAGTCTTATGAGTTCATAGTTTATATAAGAATTCATTTTCCAGTCATTTTCATCAGGCAAATGCCAGCCACCTTAATTTTTAAACCCAGCCTCCCAAGGAGCATAAACAGAGGATATTCTTGGCTTAAGTACCTGTAGCAATGGAAAAGTCATTTAAACAGAACAAACCCCAAACCAACATGAGATCTAAATCCTCCTAATCCAGGTTCACACATATCATTATAAGCCATCCACGTGACACATGTGGCACTTTACCAACATTCAAGCACTTGAGTGTGCTGATGTCTGCTCAAGATATAAATGCACCTAGAGTTTAAAAAAGGGGTTTTGAAAAATAACAATAATGAAGGGTTTAAAATCATAAAATTAAATGTAATATTTCATTCAAACATTTTGAGCCAGAATAATTACATATCTAATTAAATAATAGATAATAGTTAATTAGATACAAACACACACACACACACACACACACACATATATATATATATATATATATATATAGTATATACACACATATATACACATATACATACACACACATATATATAAATATACACACACACACACACACACACACATATATATATATATATATATATATATAGTATATACACACATATATACACATATACATACACACACATATATATAAATATACACACACACACACACACACACACACACACACAAATACATATGTAATTAAGTGCCAATCACTTAAAAATACCATGTAAGTCATAGACAATAAATCTGCTGAGAAAAGCCGCAAGATACCCAAAATGCTTATGTTTAGGCAAATAAAAGCAATGCATTTCAACACTTTTCTTGTGTTTTCTTTAGATAAATGTACCATTTAAAATGATTATATGTATAATATAATTCATTTTAGGAAGTCTGCAAAATTGCAACTTTACTTTATTTATATTTAATATACTGGTATTGGTACATAATCAAGGCTCTCTGATGTATATGTGCACAAATTAATGCACACAAATAAGCCCTAACACAAATACACATGCAGTAAAATCTCTTCAGTTTCAGAAAAGTAAAAGTAATTTTACGGCTTCTGTTTTTTGAGTGAAAACATGTTGGTGTCGTAATGACAGATGAATGACAGCAAACCACTGTTGTCTCTCATTCAAGCACACACACACACACACACACACACACACACACACACTTAAGCACGTGACCACACACAAAGGAAATCGAACATACACACACACAGTGTTCTAGACGTTAGAGTCTGGCTTGTGTTTGCTAGGATCTGGTTAGTCTTCCCCTTCTGTTTTCTTAGACCAGTGTTACCTATGGTCTGATGACATGGTCAACATGCCAGGACTAAGAGTAATGATCATTTCTCTCTCACTCACTTATTCCCTCCAAACCCCCCTAGATCAACCATACTATCATCTAGGGATTTACAATATATCATGAAAATATTGGTTATCAGCCAGTATAGTGATTAATTATTTGTCGGTATGAGTCAATACTTAAAAAAAGTAACAGTGGACACAATAATGTGATTTTTCTTGCCTTGCTTCCAAATTCTGCAAGTCATAATTCTCTCTCTCTCTGCAGAGCTCTTCTTATCCAGAAAGTTAAAATAACTCTAGTTTCTATTTTAGAAGAGCTGTTTCTATCTTCTCTCGTCTGCCAGATGAGCTGAGGATTGTGTGAGCACTTGCAAGGCATGTTGTGGACTACATTTGTCAAGTGTGATAAGTGTAGGTGCAGACTCCCCTATCTCTCACACCTCTACAGGGACGGGTTATTTCCGCTAACCAAGACACGAGACGAAGACTGGCAGTGCGTCTATTCTTCCATGACAAACTTCTTGTGGCGTACTACATTCTAATGGAAACCCAACTATTTGTAGTACAAATATAATTTGTGAAATATTATTATGATAACGGTTTTCTATTTAAATGTCACATCGGATTGATTTAATAAATGAAAATATAAAAATAATAACAATAATAAATACAATGTCCCAAAATTTGAGCAGTAGTGTTTAAGAAAATGTCTAGACTAAATGTGACTTTGTATATGAAAAACACCTTTGTTACAGAGTGCAGAATTTAAAAATTGGCTACCTTTCAGTTCATAAGTGTGGATTTGAATTTAATTGGCCACGCCCCACAGGAAGTTCAATTGGAATTTGAATCAGAAATGACAGTAAGAAACTTTCAAACAAGTCTTTTTCAAGCCAACATTCATATTTTGCCTTGACAAACTTTGCTTCATGCTCAGTTTACTTTTAGCTTGCAAGCAGGCGTATCCATCTCTCGTCTTGTTGCATGATTTATTAACTGGTGCTCTGTTTGTGAGCGATTTCTCTTAATTTCACGGATGGGAAAACGAGCAAGCAAAGGGGGGAAAAATCCCCCATCTGCTAAAAACGACACTTAAGGGTCTGCCCGGCTAAAGCGGAAACACAGATGGTGTTTCCACAATGTAGAAAGCACGAAGCCAACCCGCAGAGAACATATAAGCCTGAAAAACATGTAAATCAGCCGTTTATGACAGTTAAGGTACACAAAGAGATAGACAGGTGTCAGAGAAAGGCCTATCGTATTTCCCGTTTTTCCCTTGAGGGTCCAGACTCCCTGCTGGCTCTGGGAGTCTAGGGCTTCAAGTCCCACCAACGTGGGGGGAACGAATCCTTTGATGAGCACGCCCTCATAAAACCCTCCCCTCATCGGTCTACAGATTCACATCATGCCAATCAAGCAGCACGACAAGGTTCAGAGTTATTCTCATGTTAGCTAAAGGAAAAGCAGGGTGCCTCTTTTCCAAACAGCAGCCTCACTCTCTCTCATTATTGATTTTTCTTGCTTTCTATTAAGAATCCGAATTCATGTCTTGCCCTTTTTTCTTTTTATAACTTCCTGTCTACACAGGAAACCCTAATTTCTAGTTGCGGCTATATGTCTTGAAGTACAATACTCCTTCGTGGCAGTGCACCCAGTGGATTTTGCAATGTACATGCCTGAAGCAGAGGGTTCGGTTTCAACGGACTGCTGCAATTTATAATTTCTATTACCTTTCTAATGCCTGGCCATTAATAAAACATCTTCACCCCCTCCCCTTCCTCCTTCCCCTGTAGTTTTGTTCCCCGTCACCCTGTTTTTTTCCCTCTACTTCCTTCAGAAGCACCCCCCCTGGTCTTTTGTGCCCTTTTTCACTCGAGAGTTGCAGCTGCCTTCAATGTTCTGCGAATCTCCATGTTTGCTTTCCTCGAAAACACGGCAGCGGTGGAATAATTGAAACCCACGGTTGAAGCCAGGGGATTCAGAGCGCTGCATTAAGTACAGTGTACCGTTTAATATGTCGATCTGGTACTAAGAGCATGTGGCTTCCTTTCAAATACTTGTACAGTGAGGTGTGAAGCAAACCTCTGACTGAGAGGAAACATGCAGTCAGACCTTCTCTAATGAAGCATGGCCTAGCTTTTTATGGACACTGATAGTCTAAAAATAGGCATGTCTGTCAAGTGATTGCTTAATCCAAATATTTTTTATTATAAATTAACCAGTTCTGGTCTAAACTTTGGCTACCTTTTTATATTTCAATGTTTATGAAATGACAGTTATTACAACCTATTACCAATGACAGTTGTTTTAATCTCACTAAAATATAGGCTGCATTTCTCTAGACATTTAAAAAAAAAAAATGAAAAAAATGTTATCATAACTTACAATTATTTCCATGAAACTTCAATTGAACACTCAAAAACTCAAAATGCAATGAAAGTACATGAGCTTCAAAATGACTAAATAAATGTTACAAAAATTATAAATTGTAGAAAATAATACATTTGGACTATTTATCATGCAAAACTATTGTACAGTTTCAAAAGACTTGGAATAACACGAGCTTTAGAAACTGCCATCTACATTCCTTTCATGGAAAAGAGCAGCTCAGTCCTTCTGTTAAACTTCTCCTTTTTGCGTTTCACAGAAGAAAATAATATGGGACTGCACAAAATGGGGTCATTTACACCGAATGTGTTTTTTCATTCTGCTGTGCTGCTTTTCCATTGTTTTTCTATGTAAACATGAGCTAGATGAACGTGTTTGAGCATTGCACTTGTGTGGCACATTTTTTGCATCTTTTGTTCAACTTTTAAAATCATTTTGTTTCTGTTCACTACCCTATCTTGCATTTTTAACCACAAAACTGTGTTCTGTGTGAATGGCCCTTAAGCCATGGGAAATATCTTTTAGGGCAGTAAAAGGTAGGTAGTTCTCAACCTACTGAACTATGTACCAGGAGTCAAACAGAGTGGTACTGACATCTGGCCATTTCATTATTTGAAGTAAAATGCCACTGCTGGTGTGAAAAAGTAAAATCCTGCCAACTGCAGGCTGAGGGCAAAACAAAGTCCCTAAAATGCTTGATAGAAGAATAGCCCCAAAACTACTCAAATAAGGTGCATATTTCCTGTTCAGAGGGAGACAAAGACATACATGGAAAAGCTGTCTGAGCCCGAGAGAGGCAAACACACTAAAAAATAAAAAATAAACATTGCCAGAAAGAAACAGTAGCACTCTGAAGAGCCAATCACATCACAGCATTTTTCTGAGCACCATTTTGTAAAATACTATACTACAGTCACTAATTTCCAACTAGTTATGTAACAGACACTGATTAATCAAGATTACTGTTATTGCAGGACTAAAACAGTTCCTTTGGTTTCCATTCCAAGTTTGCAATTGATGTCCACATCTGTATTTCGTCATATTTCTTCCCTTTAAAAAGATTAAAAGATGGAGATGAAGTTATCAGTATGCTGATAAGAGCACATTGGTCATGCTCTATTAGTTATGCTTTGCTTATAACATTAAAGCCTTGAGCTTAACGAATGCTTTAGATATTAAAAAGACTTTCAGATGATACATTTCCCTCTTCAACTCCATTTTTCTTCTTCAGACGTGTGCAGCAAGTTCAGTCGAACTGATAACGGATAGCTTAAAACTAACAAAACTTTTTCTATGCTTTCTCCAGGTTTTCTATGCTTTCTTCAAGGCTCAAAAGAACAGTGAAATATGCTTCACATAGATTATTTTTGGCCTAGCTTCTTCAAGAAGAGGTGAAAATGGCTTTACCTTCTGAGAAATATCTCATCTCAAGCTGTGCTTTTTTGCGCCTTGTTATCTTAGTCTCTGTTTCTGTGTTATTGCGTCCTGTTAGTTTTGGAAAATGCTTCAATATAGGTGTAAATCTAAATTGAAAAACAACACACACGCTGAGAAATGCAGAGCAGTGTCGGCATCATGCTTAACGTCCATATCACTCAAATCCTGAGAGCTGAGTGATACAGAAAACAGTATTCAAACCCATGGACACACTTCCAAACGCCGATTTTAAAGCTGATTGGACAAGCTCTGGCAAAGAGCCATACACTCTTACTTGCTTACAGAACCACTTTGGCCTGGTCTCTGGAAAGGAAAATGGACAATCAATTAGGAGGGAATTGTGGAGCAGCAGTGGCCGGTGTAAAGCCCTTGTGACACTACAGTTGGGAATATTTTCCACATTTGCTGTAGACCAGGAGAGAATGCTTTTACTTTTTTCCTGTGGAAAAGGAAGGTACATTTCTAGAATACTTTATTCTAATTGGTCAATCGCAGTAATCTGCAGTCAAATATTTTTGTTTAATGAGCGCTCTACTGTATATTGGTCCTACGCTGCGCTGGTTTTATGTCTTGTGTACTACTCTTTCTTCTAACAATAAAATAATTTCTTAACTAAAATAAATATATATAATAAATACACACATTTTCAACAGTTCACTTCAGTCTTCAGGGTCATGTGACCCTCCAGAAATCATTCTTATATGCTGATTTTGTGCTCAGGAAACATTTGATTATCAGATTATCAGAAGTAAATGTCTTTACTGTCACTTTTCATCAATTTAATGGATCCTAGCTGATTAAAAGTTGCCTATTTAAAACTAATTTTACTGACACCAAACATCAAATGCAATCCTCAGTGGTAGTTGCAGGCAGGGCCTAAAGCTAACATTTTGCCACACACAGAACAAATTTTGAGAACACATCTACTTGCAAGTTTTATTATTATTATTACAGTAGTAGTAGCAATAGTAGTATAAAGTATTTCATAATAATAATTACAATTTATTGTAATATTATTAATATTATTATTATTATTATACAGTGCAATTACAATACTATTTTAGTTGTTTTTTTCTTTGCTTTCAAACATTAAACCTTAGAGTTTTTATTTGGGCAGAAAACCACAGAAAAACTTCTCATCTGAAATGCTTCTCTTTTGTTAAAAAACAGTTTATATAAAACAATCTTATTACAAACTTGGATATTTGGTGCGTGTTGCATTTTCAAATGTACATTATAAGCGACTCAATTTCACAGTACTTGCAGAGATGGAGTTTACTACAAACAGCATTTACTACGAACAATTAAATTATTTTAAAGGGGTTATATGATGCGATTTCAATTTTTCCTTTCTCTTTGGAGTGTTACAAGCTCTTGGTGCATAAAGAAGATCTGTAAAGTTGCAAAGACTAAAGTCTCAAATCCAAAGAGATATTCTTCATAAAAGTTAAGAGTCAACCACGCCTACCTAAAACGGCTCGTTCTAATACGCCCTCACATGTCTACGTCACTGTGTGTGAAGATTTGCATAACGCCACCCAAATGTTCACGCAAAGAAAGAAGGCGTAACTTTGATTCTCGCTGTAGTATTGTTGCTGCCGTGTGTTTCGTTGTGAAAGCGAAACTACTTTGTTTGGCCTTCCAAAAGAGGACGATATCTGCTTCGTCATGCCTGGAGCTGATC
>NW_015547762.1:101947-140142 GCF_001515605.1 Sinocyclocheilus anshuiensis
CAGTATAAATCATTATAATCCGTAATTATGTCCCCACTGGATGCAACAAATGCCTCGTTTATAATGGGTTTTCATGTTTTTGTCTCTTCGCTCTGGCCGGGACACGGCATCACAATATGGTAAGGGGCGTAACATTTCCGTCACATGCTTGAGGTATTCGGCCAATCACAACACACTGGATAGCTGGCCAATCACAGCACACCTCGCTTTTCAGACTGATGAGCTTTGTTATAATCGACGCGTTTCAGAAAGGCGGGGCATAGAGGAGACACAATAATGTACAGTATGTGGAAAATAATGTGTTTTTTGAACCTTAAACCACATAAACACATTTCATTACACCAAATACACAAAATAATGTTCTTTGTAGCAACATCATATGACCCCTTTAAACAAATACACAGCGCTTCACTCTGAAAAACACATTGCATCAGATTACATTCGAATTTGATCATCACGCTAAACCATACCGTGTTCTAAGGCATTGTTAGAATTAATTTAAAAATAGTTACATTTTGGCACCGACAGCCTTGTGGGCAGAGCGCCGGCATACAGCGCCATTGCGCTACGCACGTCCTTAGTTCGAATCCCAACTCGAGGACCTTTCTTGATCCCGCCTCCCATCTCTCTCCTACTTCTCTTCCTGTAAGCTGTGATCTGTCCTATCATAATAAAGGCAAAAATAAATCTTAAAGAAAAAAAAAATTGACCAGCCAACTTGCAAGTTGCACGGTTTCATATACTCTCCAACACCAAATTTTACTCGCATTTGGCACTTGGCAAGAGTTAATTTTAAGCCCTGGTTGCAGGTGTTTACCCACACCGATGATGGCAAAATTTGACTACAAGCACTGACTTGGGCACCAGTGACTCACAGTCACTTTGTTATTGCACGTATCTCAGCACACCATGAAACCACTACTAATTACTTTCATATTACTAAGCATCCAGGCAATCTTGGGGTCCGTCCAAGACCACCTTCAAAATGAGAAACAGTGTGAGTCATGCATGCAACTTCCACTTTGAGGAGAGAACGAGAAACTACAAGCATATTTGTGGTTAGTGCTTTTTTTGAGGGGGGGGGATAAAATAATAGAGTCAGACACTGACACTGTCAAGTGTTGACAGCAGTAAAAATTGAGAGGGTATTTTATTGCCTTCTGAGGATGGATTAATGTCATTATCTTGGTGAAAGATTCAGTGACCTGCTTAAAGTGTAATATACACTACTGGAGCAGAGTGTTTTAATTTCTCCACAAACCTGAGGGAGATCCTGTCTAGATATTTTCAGTCAATAAGAGGAAGAGAAAAAAGATTTCTAACTTCCCTTCTTCTTATGATATTAGTCTTATATATGTTTACCTAAAATATAGTAGTTATCCAAAAACGTCCACAGAAAAATGATTTATTGAAACACTTCACAGTCTCAATTTAGTCTGTGACCTGAACATAAGGTCAGCAGCAACCAATCGTAATCCATTACCATAAAAAATGAGGGGTAGTTTTTCAAGGATATTAAAGGAACAGTTTAACCATTTAGATGGAATACAAAATGAGAAATCTTGAACAGCATACATGCTTGTCTTTTCCTTACAACAACAGTTCAAGAGTGCCATAAATGTGGCTTATATGACTTGTGCGCTATATATTAAAAATCTTCTTAAACACATTAAAAAAGCTAGAAAATCTCAAATGAAACACATTCCACTACAAGAAATAACTGCAGTTGAGGAAACTGGAAATTAAAAGATCTACAATTACCAAGCACTTTCATTTCTCATACTTTTTCCCACTGGCTAGTTAAAGGAAAATACTAAAAAATAGTGTTTGGATGTGCTATAAAACAGTAATGAATCAAACGAAATGTGCCTCCCATTTAAAATCGTCAGTCCAGCAGTGCATGTCAGAAATAATAACTCAAAATTTTGGTAACAGGCCTGTTCACCCAGTAAAGTGGAGCCAAATTTCCAGCCAGGCCACAGATCGCGTTAAGTAAAAGCGTTAAGTTTTACTCATTTAATTACACAACAGAACAGCACGCATGTAAATAAAAGTATGTATCTCTCTTAGGGCTGCCACTAACGACTATTTTTATTTCGATTAATCTATCGACTAGTTTGTCGATTAATCTGAACGGTTAATTTCCCACAAAAAAAATCAACAATTTTAAAGAACATTTTAATAAACTTGCAACTTTGCCATTCAGTAGTGTACCATAAAAAAGTATAAATGTAAACAAGCCATTGACGAAATGTAAAACTAAAAGAGTAAAAATGTAAACAAACCTAATAAAAATGAAATTAAAAAAAAATAATTTAAAAAAGTCTGAGAAAGTCAGCATGTTCTTAATGTCAATATATCCACATGTTCTGGGCTTCTGTTCATTACAGCTGTGAGTGCAACTACAAAGGGAAAATTTAATTCACATTAAATAAATACAATGTTTAGAGTCCACTAGAATCAAGTATTAAAATTTTATTATTACAATTTTTAAGTATTAAAAGTACTCTTAGAAATGTGTAAACAACAGAAGCAAGTGTCCATCTCATAGCCCAAATCACTATCAAAGTTCAGTATTATAGTGTAAGAATGACAACATGTCCACGTGCTCTGGTCTACTAATAATAAAATATTATAATTAATTAATTTTTGTGGTAATAAAAACAGATGTAGGCTAAGTGAACAATAGCCTTTAAATTGACTTAAAATACATATATAATAGCAATGAGGCAATAATAATTAGTTCAAATAAAGTATCACTATCAAAAGCAAGAAATCATATGGTTTTATTTAACAAAACTGTTAAAATACTGTAATAATGTAATAGCCACTGATCTGTATATAATTATAAAATAATATAATATAATCTCTATTATAGATCAGTGAATAGAGCTAATGTACAGTACGCATTACAACAACTATGTGGACATCAAAACCTGTAAACTCAGAGTGAGGTTTTGAGCTTTTATTTTGAAACCGCGAGATAATGATGTAAGTTATTCTCCTGTGTTTGCGTGGATTTATAAATGATTTACCTTACAAATCTGATGAAATGGCATACGTTGCATTCCCAGATGAATGTTATAATAAACCCAAACTCACAACAACATGCAGAGGATGGAGTTTGAGCCGCTCCACACATGTAAATGATAACAGTTCCTGTGGAACAGCATTTACTGTGAACGGAGCCGCTGTGAGACGCACATATGTAACCTACACGCCTTCAACTGCATCACATATAATTATTTAATTAAATCGTAGCGTTTGTGAATTTACACTTATGCTGAATTATTATTATTATTAATTATTATTATTTTTAAACGGGTTTAATATATCATGACGCCTTGGAAAACAGTCTAATAATGTGTTTTATGGATTCTCGTCCGTGAAATGCGCCACTTCCGGTATTTTGCCGGTTAGTCGATGCAGGCAAAATGAAGTCAAGGATTTTTAAAAATCGAATAGTCGAATAGAATCGATGAATCGCTACAGCCCTAATCTCTCTGCAATTTCAATAAATAGATTCAGGCGCATTTAATATGGAATTTTTATGCAAAATTGCTGAGAATAGGTGTTTGTTAAACTGTTAAGTCTTGGTGGAATGCATAGCCACATAGACAAATACTGACAGGACAGTAGAACTATGTGAACTTATCATTCCATTTAATTTTTTGTCCAACTGTCTATACAGTATCATAAAACTAGAAGCAGGAAAGAGATGGACGAAAAAGCACAAAGAATGTTCAGTAAACATGTTTGATTGATTCAAATGACGTGAACTGACTTGTACTGGTGTAAAATGAGTGGAATAATGAAAGCCTACACTTTCCTTGATCCTGCTTTACTCACAGCTGCCCCATTCACTTGACCTCATTCCTCTGTTTGGTTGAATAACTCATCTGCCAGTTTCCTAGTCCAGTAAATCTCTTTTGTTGAGAAGTGGGCTGTATATCTAAATCAGTGAAGGTATTAAGTCTTCACACTCACTCCTGCTCCCTCTCTCTTCATGTCTTTGACCCCGTGGCTTTGACCCTCACTTGTTGAAGTCAAAGTTTGCAGAAGTAAAAGACTGATCAGTCAGGCCAATTAATCAGACAATATTTAGCCATTTTACGGTAAACAGTGAACACTGTGGAAAAAAAAGGCAATGTATAATGCACATTTTATTTTTTCTAACATTATTAAGTGGAATTTAACATATAAATACATTGTGAATATAATATGTAAAATATGTTTTAAATTTCATTTTAATTTTGTTTGTCAATTTGCTTTGAAGTTCTATTATACTTTCTTTGGCCATCAGCCACCCTGCAGTCTAGGCATTGTCATCATGAAATAAAATGACATGACATGACATTACATAAAATAAAATAAAACAATAAAATATAAAGTAAATCATATGAAAATAAATAAAAAACAATATATAACATAACATAACATAACATAACATAACATAACATAACATAACATAATATAATACAGTGGGTACGGAAAGTATTCAGACCCCCTTAAATTTTTCACTCTTTGTTATATTGCAGCCATTTGCTAAAATCATTTAAGTTAATTTTTTTTTCTCATTAAATTTAAGGGGGTCTGAATACTTTCCGTACCCACTGTATATCCCACTTATCCCGTTTTCATTTGCATAAAGTTAAATATAGCATGTAACCTGAATAATGTCCATGTCACAGAGAAACATAATTTTGGTCTTTGCCTCAAAATGTAGAAAATGCTATAAAGTAGCGCTGGTGTTGAAAAACATCCAAAAGGAAATGTAATAACTGTTAACGTGGAAATCTGAAAGAGCTAGTTTAAACAGGTAAACTCAATTTTCCCCTCAACGCCATTTAAGATTTTGATCCGCCTCTGGGATATTCCACTGGGACTGGAGAAGACATTCCTGCTGAATAAAATTTCCATCTAAGTGAGCCTTGATGAGATTCCTCTCTGCCACAGGCAAACACACAGCGGAGCCACATGAGCAGTGCTTTATTTCATAAACATGAAAGATACATGTAGGCTACAGTACACTCTAGTTTGTGGGAGACTATGGTCAGTGCTTGTCATTGTTGAGGAAATTACATAAAGTAAAGTAATAGTCAGAGGTGATGGATAATCCCGGTGCAGCCTTAGCATTATCAAGACTTGCTGAAGATATCTGGTTGAGGGTGATTCACAGATATTTGGGGTCAGACTTTGAGAGCAGTTAAGACAGCAAAAGCTTCATAGTGATTGCTCTGTGCACGCATAGCTGGGCAGAGGTCTCACAGGCCTCTGTGGCCTGTTTGGCTTCCAATCACAAAGCATTAGGGAAATTAAGCTTTTTATTTCAGGATTCCATGGTCGGTGTGGTCGGGTAAGTCATTTCTGCTTTGCCACAAAGTAAGAGAGCTAAATGACTGTTAGCTGCCTGCATAAATGAGTGAAAAGGAAAGAGACAACAACCGAACCGAAGGAAAAATAGATGTGGAGGGAATGGAGGAATACACAAAGCCAGCAATTGGGCTAACAGCCCCTCTTAAGAAAATGTCATTTTTATATGTTTCCAATTGAAAAAAATATGTAGATTTTTATTAAATATTGATGTAAATAAAGACAACTAGAGGGAGTTTTCCTGTACCCCAGTTTTATGTTTTGTGTGTGTGTGTGTGTGTGTGTGTGCCTGTGTTATGATATGGGTCATTCTGTGTCAAATTTTGGATTTTGCTGATATTTTTTCTGTAGAAAAACAAACATATATAGTGATGAAAGCCAAAATGTCACAGATGTGTATTTACTGAGTAATCCACTATTTTGTAGAGGGGGGTCAAAATGACAATTTTGAGCCAATTTACAGGGGTGTAAAAATGACTTTAGAAAGCTGGCAGCATCATACGTTATTTTTACACAGATATTGGTAGGTCTATTAGTAAAATCTGTTGACTGTAGCCATTTTTGTTTCGTTATATGCTAATGCACTTCTTGTGTTTTTTGCCTCAAGTTTGCATGCCTGTAACTCAAGAAGTATTAAAGCTATCTGAAATATCTTTTTAGATTCTGGTTCTCTGTGTAAAGAAATCTTAAAGAAATTTGTCATTTTGACCCCCTTCTACAAAATAGCAGATTACTCAGTAAATATACATCTGTGACATTTAATATTTTAGCTTTCATCAATATTTATGTTTGTCTTTCTACAGAAAAAAATATTAACAAAATCAAAAAATTGAGCAGAGGAAGTTATTCCAATTAAAAACAATTAAATTTAATTTGAAACATCCGCTATTTCAAAACCTTTTAAATATGTTTTTTTATTATTATTTTTAAGAACTAGTATTCTGATTATAGTGAATGTACATCATATAGCTACAATCCTTCATTTCAACACCTCCGATTTTCTCTGCTGGCCTCTAACAAAGCCAACCAACATTTAATAGTTCTTTGGCTTTTGTCCTGAAGTATCAGGACAAACAGTGACACTGGCATTGACAAGCACACAAAAAACAGAGCCTAAACAAACAAACAGCTGTTTAAAAGCTCTTTGTTTGACTGCAGCTTGTGGGTAAATGTCCATAAAAGCTGAGAGGCTTCACTCCGGGTATCCTAATCCTCAACTACAACACAACAATTCAAAATGCTCAAGAGTTGCTGTCAGCGCATAATATTATTTTAACACAATCTTTCCTAAAAAAAGAGGTTTATGAAAAGAGTGGGACTCTCAAAACAAGACAGCGAAGACTTTCTGATTCTTTTTATTTCACATGTGGAGCATTATTGTGGCTGAAGTCAGCTTGTTAAACATAAATCACTTTAACAGAGCTAATCATCACAGTCTTGAACATTTTTTATCTACAGGATATATGTTTTTTAGCTACTTACAGTAATTACCAAAAACAAGGAATCAAAAGCAATCAAAACATACTTAAAAAGCTTACTGGATCTCCTAAAGAGCAGGCCAATTAATTTAATTTGATTACAGGAAAAATGCCAAAAGATTTAAGCATGTTTGAATATTACAAATAAATCCAAAATTAAAACTCAGCCAATAAACTGAATGCTGCAATAGGGACATGTTATGCTAACATTGTGTAGTGTCTAACACCCATAAAATGTAATTTCCTGATATGTGGATTGCACAGTTTTAACACTCCCAGCGTGTGCATACACACATAAACACACATGTACACATTGCATGAACTGAAAATGTAGTTAGCCTGACACTTCTCCCACTTGGGCCACTAACAGTGCCAGAAGCATTCAATCATTTCAGCAAAGTCAAAAATCCACAGTCTGTGTGGGTCAGACAAAACACTTGTGTAAAATAATTTCTGCATATAAATACTAAATACAAGCAAACACCTGCCATCATGTCCGGGTTCTACAGATCATCATGATCACCTCTGCCCAAAGAAATCCCGATGGCCAGCTGGTGTCAATAGAGTTCTCTGAAGACACAAACGGCTTATTTTAACTTCCAAAAAACAACTGCAATTGCAAATATAAGGCCAAATACAAGACCGCCAATTTAAAGGGACCCAGTTGGATTTTAATTGAAACATTCAAATAATAAAAGAAAATAACCTAAAGAAAACAGCAATTTTAAGAAATGTTCCATACTGTGATGTGAGGCTGAAGTGAGAGTGGGACATTTTGGAGCCCCAAAGTGTCAAATTTTAATTCCTTTATGCCTTTCTCGTTCCATTTGGAACAGCATGGGTAAACATCAGAACTCATGCCAGGGCTGAGCTGTCTATCACACTTTGTGAAAACTGTCAACTGTTCCTCAGTGTTCAAGTCAAGGTACAGTGTAGCAAAGAACCAGCATTTGAAAAAAAACATGCATAAACGAACAAAAACCAGATTAGACTGAAACCTCAAGCGACTGCCAAAGAATCCTTTACAAATGGCTTAATCAGCAATGAGTATGTGGGTGCATGATTATAGCAGCATTTTCAACACCTAAACGATGTTTTTCAAAGTAAGCCAAGCTTAGTAACATCCACTTCTATCACTCAATGCACTACTGCAATTTCAGAGCCAGATTTTGACTACTAGGCCACATTATTTAGGCGAAAAAAATGTTCCAAGACTGACAGCGAGACCGAATTATGAATGTACAAAGCTCTCCTCAGAGATAGAAACCTGACGCTGTCAAGACCAGCACTGTGTGAAGGAAAAGAGAGAAATCTCCCAGATGACTGATACTTGCACATATATTTTCATTTTAAAGCAAATATCAATCTCCGACTGAACAGGCAGTAAAGGTTAGGTATTTATGAGCTCACTGGGAGTGTGGCAGGTACAAAGGCCCAACTGTGGGCGGCAAGAAATTTGCCAGTCTTTATGCATTGAGGGTTAGTTGAGACCTTAATACAATGTAAACAGGCTTTAGAGCTTTACTTTCCAACACATTTACAGCTAAAATTAAAAAGCCATGTTTCATCATACCCTCTAAAATGTGAACTGTAGCGTATCCTGGCACATTACATTGGGCAGGCAAGGGAAATTAATTATTTGATAAGTGTTGGCAGACGTCTGATCGCTTAGATAATAATGGCAGCTCATTTCCTATTATATTCACTGCAGACCTTTTGGCCTGTGATGTATGTTACCATTAGCATTTTTCAGGCCAAAAAGGCCAAGGACAAGGTGGGTAAGACTTCTCTGAATGTAACCCAATATAATATGCTGCCACAAGCCATATAAAGATAAAGATTACTAAATACTGACAAAATTAAATAAATATGATATTGTTCCAGATGCTGGCATTCACTTTGGAATGGATGATGAAAAATAATAAAATGGAATTTGTAATTTTTAAACACGCCATACAAACACCATGAAAACAATAAATAAATGAGAAAAAATACGATATTTGTCCAATTGAAAAGATACATATAATTGAGTTATAGGCTACAGCAAACTGCCACCTAGACTATAACAATATTCTACATTACTCTAATGTCCCTCTATATTTTTATCAAGATTACAAGATATTGATTTTCCATCCATTTTGGTGGAAATAAAATAAAATAAAATAAAATAAAATACAAAGGCATGTAACATGAAAGATTTTTACAATAATAAAAAAACAATGCAACAACGTAAAAAAAAAAAACAGGTTGCAAAAACACCAGTTTGTGAGTTTATAATGATGTTCTACATCACTCTGATGTCACTGAAGCTGGATAATGAAATTGAATGGCTATAAACTCTGCCAGTTACTCCACCACAAACAAACCTAAACAGAGAGACACGGACTAAGAGCTTGAATCACACCATCACTAAAGACAAGTGAAAATACACAGATCATTCTCTAAGCTCATATCCAAGACCTAAACATCCAGCTCTGACAGAAGACTTACACAAAAGATAGGGTAATAGAGAGCAATTAATCAAAGTGCTAAAACTGCTGGTAGGCTAGTATGTAAATCTTCCCACATTCTGTTTATTAAACAAGACAAGCCAAGTTTTTTAATCCAGCCAACTTTCAGTATTTAGTAATAAAAGATAAAATGCACAGTAACTTCTTGTGTTTGACACCTCAGATATAAAGATTTATAACTCTGCAGAAAGAGCAGAAAAAAATTACAACTTGTGATATAATACACACAAGCATCTGACATTAAACAGATTTATAAAGTCATACCAACAAAAAGCAAACGGTTCACAAGAGTTGCGTGGCTTTCAAAGTTAGAACATGTGGTTGAATGGGCATTCCTTCAACATCTATGAAGGTTTTTTTTTAAAGATGGGAGCCTTGATGCTTGAGTAACTGTACTGTACACTTGAAGACCAGATTAAACCAATGAATTTTTACTACGACAAATCAAATGTAGGCTTTTCTTGGAGGCAAAATGGCTTTTGTGTCAACATCCAGTCTGGCAGTATAATGCACTGATAGAGTTCCACCCCAGTGATTTATAATCTACCAACTATTATTAAAACCAAAGACTGGATCACGGAAGCCATCTGTTTCTATTTTGCCCACCGCTCTCAAAAATATGACATAGCTAGATATATGTAGCGTAGTGTCTATAAAACTCCATCTGAAAAGGTTTAAATTTTGTGACAAAATATCCCGGGATACTATCTAGAACAGATGGGAAAACACTATTGCATTTATATCGACAAGGTGAAGTGAGCCACATATTGACAAAACGCTCATCCATCAGATAAAAGGTCAAATTAACTCAAAGCCAAAACATAAAATGGAGTCCATGTCTCCCATCCTAAATTACAGACATCCCGGCACACAACGAACAAAGTGGGAATCTGGAAAGAAATCCATCCAAACCACAGCACCAATGGTCTTAGTCAGTGCTTTAAGTTATAAATGAGGAGCAATTGTTAAAATGCCCCTCGGACAACTCAATGCAGAAAGCTTTGCATGTCATGGACTAACATTGAAGTCAGAGTACAAAATGTTACTTGATTTGCTAGCAGGTTGTTGCTTTGTCAGTAAAATTTGTCAAACCTGCCGATCTGTAATATAATGTAACTTAACCTGACAATTCAACTGAAATATTTTTAGTTTTAGTAATTTATGCTTGGGTTGAAATCTGATTAGCGTTTCACACACTTAACTGTTAGTTTGCTTATTTAAAAAGAAATATCTTGTAATGTAAATGTATATATGCTGTATGCTCATTAATATTAAAAATAATTTATTATCATTATTATAATATGACCTAAAACTAAACCTGATTAGCCTATTTTATAGTGTCCATGTTGCAGTGTATTTACAGGTACACTGATAATTGCTCTTAATTATTTTGCAAACGGTCTGTAATTACTGTTATTGTTTTAACTATTGCAGTAATCAATAATAGTAACATCCACTCATGTAACATAAACACTCTAAATAAAGAGTTGCTCAAAAGTGTACAACTACATTCAAGCTGGTCTTTGGTATATGTCTCATCCTTGTAAACTAGGAAATAATGAAAAGCTCATAGAAGTTAATGTACCTTTTTAAGCTCTTTGCTCAGTATAATTGGATGCTATCTTATGTCAAAGTGCTATTCTAAGGCAAATGAAGCAGCTCAGACCGTACAAAGAGACTCCAACTGAGAGCTTAAGACTGTTACTCTCTCAAATCAGTGCACTTTAAGATCTCTATTGTCATTCCAATGACACAAAAACTGTTTAGATAGCCCTTTGGCAACATGAGTCAATAGGTAAACAAAAAAACCCTGAGGACTACTGAATGAAATGACACCTCTAACTAGTTGTTCAACATCATGACATTTACAAAAATGTCACTTTACATAACAGTGTGCACATTACAGCACATAGACAAATACATACAAATAAACATTTCATTTACTTATATTGAATATTGCACATTTATGTTATACGTTGGCATTGTGCTGTAATTTGAGACATGTTTCCTCAAATTATTTCTAATAATAATATCAGAAATATTTTCGACTGCTCAGTGTTTCCTGTGAACTCGACAGATGAGGCTCGGTTTAATTAAAAGTAATTCTGTAACTTAAGTCGATTATGAACAAAGTAACGTGCAAACGCATGAGTTTAATCGCCTACCGCAGTTGACTACGAGCATGACGATGATCAGGGTGAAGTTGCGCTGGCATCCGTGCGGCTCTTTCACTGTTCCTCTGCTCATTTCTTCTGCCTCTGAGCGCTCTTACATCCACCAAAAGCTCTTCTCACAGGTCAGTGTTATAGCTGGAGAACGCAGAGCTCTTCTGGACTTTACTAAGCCTCGGATGTCCGCAGAGGTGTAATGTTGTAGGCGGATGGTCCTCTGCTCTGCTCTCTGCTTCTCTCGCTCCTGTTTGGAGTTTGACTTTCTTCAGTCCTCTCAAGAAGTTTCCACAAAGTCTCAGGACATGTGCTGCTTAACGGTGTGTTTGGCGCCACTTGCTGTTTCAATACAGGACTGTCTGACTAGTACAATATTTGGAAACTATTTTTTTAAACTCTAATTTATTTAGTCCCAAAATGCCTATTTTTTGTCACAGTGGTAGCCCCAAAAATTATAGCAATAAGAATCACAGTCTTTAATAACATTGGACAATAACAACTGCCCCCTTGCTCAAAAACACACAAAAACGCTTCATTTCAGCATTTAGCTACTCCATCAGTCTACAAAAGCCTTGAGAAACCTGTTGGGAAATAGAAATACAACCTAAGGTTATTTTACAATTCCAACACAAATTAAATTATGTTGTCCTAACACAAATTAATTATTTTCCATTGTACAATGTTTAGGAATTGTGTGGCATTAGCTCAAATTAAAGTCAATTATTGTATTTAAAAACAATCCCTAATAGTAAATAAATAAAAGAAGGCCACAGAATATAGTAGCCTATATTTTAGTATATGAAGTATATGTTATAATGTTGTAAATAGAAAAAAAGGATATACATTTGTAATTAAAGTAAACTGGAATGAATTACTAACAAATAAATATTAATAGGAATATATTTTGTTTCATATTAATGATAATGTATTAATGATATAAATAAATATATAATATTTTAATACCATTGATAATAATATAAATAAGTATGAACAATACCTACATGATAAACAAATCTATATTTTCCCAGAGTGTTTATTATAAAAGGGCAGCAGACTGTTGTCCTGAAATCTAGAATAGCTGCATTCTTCTTTGATTAAAATAACAATATAAACTGTAAAAAAAAAAAATTAAATACAAAAATCAAACAGCCTTTCATGTAGTGACATCTAATAAAGAGGTTGTATAAAAAAAACAATTTGACCAACGTGCTGCTCTTTTAGGTCTGTGAAGACCAGACAGAGAATGGTAGCAATTTTACAAGCCAGAGGTCTTGCATCCTGACCTGTTTCTGTTCATTTATGTTATATCAGTGGCGGACAAGAAAAGAAAGACATTCCTCTTTTGAAGTGATGGGCTGGGTTGACTCTCCAGACCCAGAGTTCATCCCTCATTTCCTCCGGTGACGTCGGCTCTCTGACACACAAACGGCAGGCTGTGATCAAAGCCCAGTTAAAGTCACACTCCTGCAGACTCTAATATGAGCTCACATGCTGGGAGGAGATGCTGATTGGTGGGGATGGAGGAGGGAGGGAGGGCTGTCCCTGCTGCTTTCATGAGAGCTTTTTGGTGGAATTAATTATGAAGGAATGGAAACTAATGTTAAGATATCAAACACATTTCTGTGAGCATGCAATTGCATAGAAAAGCTGTGAAGATTCATGAAGCAAAATAATAATTTTGTCCAAGCTAAGATGTTTTTTTTCTCTCTACAGTCAAGCATCTCAGTTTTCAAAGAAAAGCTGTACCTTTTCTTCAGTGTGATTGCATCTAATATTAAACATTTGGAAACCATTATCTGCTGAGCAGCAAAGCAGTTTAAATATTTGTGACATGGGGCTGTTTTTCTTTCCGATGTCTATCTGTTTTATTTTCCCAAAGTAAAATAAGATTATTAAAATTGCAACCATGCACGGCGAAACTCATCTAATTGTAATGAGCAGGGGGATTGAGGGTTATGCGGGCCGCTTTGAAGGTCCATCCCCTTGGCCGTTCTCCACACACAGCGGATCTATTCAGAATGGACCTTCTGTTCTGAACTTTAAATGGAGTAATCTCTGGAGTTACTAGGGTTTGTAGCTAATGGGAATAAATCCGCTTGAATTACAAATGAGAAGCTACTACTGAGCTTCCTATACTGTCCAAAAACGGAATTGAAGTTACTTGTGTTCTTTCTTTTTATGCAATATTCTTTTTTTTTTCGTCTTAGAGTTACATGATACTTATATTTTTGTCCCATTATCTATTTAAAAAAATAAATGAATTAAAAAATATATGTAATTCATACATACAGTGGCTTAAACACAATCTATGATGATGAACATTCATTTCTAAATTAAAATGAATTATTTTATGGGCCAAAAGTATCAGGGTGAAACAATTGTCCTGATAATGTAAAAAAAATCTTTAAAATAATTGGTAGTTTCGTAAAGTTTTTATAATTTTGGTATAATAATCTTTTATTACTTATTTTTAGAAAAATACAAACAACAAAAATATTACAAAACTGCTTCACTGCTTATTAATATCTGAAAATATGTACCCATCAAATTAAAGTCATAGTGTGACCAACATGTGATATAATATATTATATAATATAATATAATATATAGAGATGATCCCCACAGTCCTTCGTGACTGTCAATATCCATACGTCTCTCAAAATAATACATAATTTAACCTTTTCATGCAAGGCAAGAAAATAATGATCAGGTACATTCACTTGAGTAGACCTATATTGACTTGGTTATACCAGATGACAATTTTAAAGTGATCTATGTGAAGCTTTTCTTGAAAACGGTATACAAGTTTTTCAGAATTCGTTGAAACCACTGTGAATAGCACTTCTTTTCTTTGTCTTTTTCTTTATTGTGGTCACTCTTAAATGTCAGGCATCTTAAGACTAATAATAAAGACGTAGATTTTCAAAGAGATGATGCATGTGTTGACATGCATTTGTTCTACCCAAATAAGGGCATTGCTGGTGACATCATATCTGGTAACTGATGATGTGTGCCTGGCGAGACATTTTTGAGTGGAGTTCAAGATGTGCTGTGACGGTGACCTCATTCTCATGAAAATCTGTAAATGACGTCTATTACATCATTTACATTTAGATCAAAATAACCCTTTGAAATTAATCCTTGATCAGAGTCCAAGAATGACACAGAATCAATGTGCATACTAACAACTTCTGAGTTCATCTACATTTGTGCTACTAACAAGCCAAGGCAAAAAGAGCAGCAAGGAAAGGTGATATTCACAAAAATCATGTAGTATGATGATAGATGGGGGCACATAGAGAGGACTTATTTGAAGTCTTTGAGTGGGTGGGTGGTCTCTCATTAGTTTTCCAGTCTTTTAGCCTCTGATAGCAGTTGCATTTGGTACAAGGGGTCATGTTTGATCATATGGAAGTAGGGTCAGCAAGAATTAGACAGCATAGATGTTATTCAAACGTGTGTGTGTGTGTGTGTGTCAGGAAGAGGTGGGTGGAGGGTTCCAAAAGGAAAAATAAAAGATGCAAAGAGTGCCAGCATGGCCCTGTTGCTGTATTTATTTTGCCTGGCTTTAGGAATGATTGCTCAAACTCGATCATGCTGATCTTCACCCACATGGCCTGCTGACAATGAATGCATCTCAGCACATTCCATAAGGCTTTAACCTGGGCCCAATAAAATAAACAATATGGAGCAATACACTGTTGTTGTTAGGTCAAGAGGTCATCTCTCTCTCTCAGTCTTCTGTGATATTAGATTCCTATGGTAATTGATATCATAGCATAGAACGCTCTGGATAACAGAGGGGAGAAGAATGCAGAAAAGACCAACACGCCACACTGTGTGAGCTAATATTTTGGAATATTTAGGGTTCCTTGGGTTAATCTGTCATGCATCATCCAGTAAATAATGGGGTAATGAAAAGTTGATGTAGGGTTGTTTTCATTGAGTAAACTGTGCATGCTGGGGAACTGTGTGAAAAAACAAATAGATTTCTCTGCAGTTTCCCAGTTGCAATTTTGCTTTTTCTAACCCACGTGTTAGAAAACAAGCAACAGAAATATGCTACTCCAGATGCAAGCTAAACTGTTACATGAGGTTAATGCTACACGCACGCACGCGCGCGCGCGCGCACGCACACACACACGCACACAAACACACACACACACACACACACACACACACGCACATGCACTTTCCATAGACTTCTATTACTTTTATACTGACCAAACAATATTTTCTATCCCCTAACTCAACCCTAACCCTCGCAGAAAACCTGTTTGCATTGTTACACTTTCAACTTAACATCATTTACTATTTTTAATAATTTTTCCCCCTCGTGGGGACCGCAGGCCAGTTCCCACAATGTCAAAAACTTCAGGTTTTACTATCCTTGTGGGGACATTTGGTCCCCACAATGTAGCATAAACAAGAACACACACGCGCACACTCACACTCACACGCACGCACGCACGCACGCACACACACACACACTTACTTTATATGTATGAAGAAATGATGATTTCTGAATGATAATGTGACACTGAAGAATGGAGTACTGGAGTAGCTTTGCCATCAATATAAATACAAAAAAGCAGCCTTGGTGAGTATGAGACTTCTTTTATAAACGCACCTTTGATTGTGTACTAGCTCCATATCTCTAAAAATGTGAAGTACAATTACTTTTAAGTATGCTTTCAAGTGTCTTTAATGTTATATAATTTAAAATGTAAAAGATAAAAGCAAAGCAAATGTGGAAAGGGGTAAAATTAACTTTTAAGGAATATTGGTTGCATTTTTGTTTCATTTGGCAAGATCTTGTCTTTATAAATATATGGCTGTAATGATTGTGTTAGTGACCTTTTCTAAAGGCTTTAGATCTCTTTAAACCTCTAGATTAAATAAAGATGCTGTGGTAGAAATATAAAGATATTAAAAGAGGACTTCAAAATAGAATAACCTGACAGCTAAATACACACAGTTACTGCCATTACCTCATGTAATGACATCCAATGAAAATAAAACCTGCAAACCATTACTTTCCAGGCAGGACGTTCTTTGTATCTTGCTATGTCAACATAGGGGGGCTTCTACAATGTGCAAACCTGTTCTGAAAAAATGTCCCACCTATTTATTCATCCAGAGCACAAGCGGGAAACCATTTGAGAGCAGGTGTTTGATGGGTGTCCTGACAGGTACTAATAAATGGGTTGTAATAAAGTTGAGGTCATTTCTGACAAAGACTGGGGAAATGTTTTGATCATATGGGTATGCGCATGCCGGTTTCAAATAGGCTGCTACTTTTTATTTTTTTTAATATAGGCCTACATATATTTTTCAAAATAAAGAGGTTTCTGTTCTCAGGTATGTGCACCTGATTTCCCATATTAACTAAATTAAAGGAAATTTCAAACCAAATAGACTGACTGGGAGTTTATGATGACAACACATCATTTCATGAAGACACTATATATATATATATATATATATATATATATATATATAGAGAGAGAGAGAGAGAGAGAGAGAGAGAGATATATAGATATATATATAGATAGAGTGGGTCCATACATACATTTTAGACCACTAATGAAAATAACCTTTTTTTTCCTTTTACATTTTTAAACAATGTTTTGAATAATAAATTATATCCAGATATAGCATATATGATTTCATATATATTCAAAAGGTATCGCATGCTTCAATGGAAGCAAGAAATTATTCTGACCTCTTTAACTGATTTAACATGCTCAGTGTCACAAACCTGATTGTTTGATTAGTGACCTAGAAATAGAAATAAGGCAGATTCTTAAGGTTTATTCAATATGTCACAACTTTTCCTTGAATTTTTTCATAATTTTAAAGGGATAGTTCACACCCACAAAAAATTCTGTCATCATTTACCCAATTTTTCCAAACCTGTATGAGCTTCTTTCTTCTGTTGAACACAAAGAAGGATATTTTGAAAAATGTTTGTAACCAAACAGTTGACGGCCATTGACTTTGATATTTTTTCCATACTGTGGAAGTCAATGGCTACCGCCAACTGTATGGTTAAAAACATTCTTCAAAATATCTTCTTCTGTGCCCAACAAAAGAAAGAAACTCATACAGGTTTAGAACAACTTGAGGGTGAGTATATGATGACAGAATTTTTATTTTTTAGGTGAACTACCCTTTAAGTTTAAAAAAATAAATATAAGTGTCAGATTTTAATTTAGATACTCATGACGTTTTGGTAGGCATATATTGTGTTGGTAACAAACTCTGACATATAATACTGTATAATGTCTTATTTATCATGTATGCAGTCATGTATAAATACACAGTTTTATGAAAATCCATGAGGCAACATCTTGTCAAATGTCAAAAGTCTCAGTGTCCAAAAACATAAATAATATATTTAACTTTTTAAGTTAAAGTTTTTATCTGTGTGATGATTTTTTTCAGCGACCAAACCGGTAATAATTATTTGTTAAAGGCTTTTATTTTGAACAGATGCCATCACCCAGATTTAGGTTATAAAGAAGACTCTTCAAAAAAAAAAAAATGAAATTATGGTACTCTGAGCTTTTAAGTATCAACTCCCATTGAAAGACACTTGTGCTGTTTGTGGTGCTAATTTAAAGGCAGAATATATTTTATGCAGGTTTCCTGCCTTTAGGATTCTTTATCCACTAATAACACACCGTAGCGTAATAGTTACTACTTTCAGCCTCAAATGAAAGACAAACTGTGTATATGAATAAAACATAGCTGTTGTTTTTAGAATCCAAATATGATAGATCTAGCAGACACAGAGAAAAGTTAAGTGCTTTAGTCCCAATGACAAATCATATAGTGCATGAAAAAAGCATGACTTCCTTAAGAACAAATCACAACAAGCTATTCATTTTATAGACTTTATTTTATACTCTCTCTATTTATAATGGATATAGATCTTTGATTGTGCATGTGGAACACTAGAAATGTGACACTTTCTTGAGGACACATTGAACACATAATGACTGGGGTATGAGACTGATAAAGTAAGGCATTGCTGCGTACAGTGAGAGCTAGTCTGGGCTGGATCAGGTGAATATGGCTCTAGGATAATCATGTGATCACAGTTGGAGCGGTGCGGCCCGTCTTTTCCTGTAACTGAGAGATCCTCAAGGCAATGTCCACCAGAGGAGCCAGCATGACCTGTTCAGCATGAACAGTTGAGACAATGTTAATAATCTTAATGAGGATAGAAATGTTACAAGTGCACTATTAGGGAACCACAAAATGAGAGAAATACAATAGGGACTTTTGATTTAGACTAAATGGAAACAGACGGTCCAAATTCAGTGTTTTGTAGTAAAATGAGAATCCTTTTCTTCTACAGTAACTCAAGCCTCAAAACTCAAGATCAATAGAACTGCTGGAACTAAAACGTCATCATAGCTCAATTCTAAGCGTGTCTGAGGTTGATTCTTTAAGACAGATTAATACTCTTGTGATCCAGTTTGAGCAGATCAAATTGAGTGAATTGGATCTTTAACCATATGTGCAGGGATGAGCATGTCAAAATTGATTACTGCTACAGTTACAACAGACTTACTTAAAGAAATAAAATAAATAAAAATAAATAAATAAATAACATTTTATGTAAAAGTATATGTGGTGGGAGAACATATTTTGTGAAAAAAAAAAAGCGTAACTTTTGACCAGTTTACCTGTGGGTCCTGATAAATTTTCTGGGGGTCTTTCTCATAGCTGTCAATGTAAAGCCTGATGGTTGCCCCAGCACTGCCTGTCCCGCTGAGACGGAAGATGATACGTGAGCCATCAGAGAAGATGATCCTCAAACCCTAAATAAGCATGAAGACAGGAAACAGGGATGATGGCCAACATACTGTGTTTTGGAAAGCATGCACAAATTTCTATGAAATTGAGAAAGGTGTTTAGATGAAACGCCTCCAAGACGGTTTGTTTGGATGGTATTTTCATGAGCTATTTCAAACACAAAGGTAATGATGAGGCTATTCTTTCAACAACAGTAATGCAGATCATCCGTAATTTCATCAGAGAAATCATATCAACGAATATCTACATATCAATGTCATTTCAATATTTGATGTTTAAAAGAACGGACAATCAGCAGTCATAAAAAGGGATAAAATACATGTAAATATATAAAATCTTTTATTATACAAGTAGAAATTCATGACTGACTGTTTAAAAAACTTTAACAAATTTTTATTTCAGATAAATGAATGAAAGAGAATTAAAAAAATGTTGATTATAAGAATCACATATTAGAATTATCATGTGACACTGAAGACTGAAGTAAATTCAGCTTTGCCATCACAGGAATAAATTACGTAATTAAGAAAGAAATAGCTCTTTAAATTAGTGGTAATACAAAATTATCACAATGTATTTTTGATCAAATATTTTTCTTTTTACTAAATAAACAATCATAAATATTATAGAGATATATAAATCTATCTAATTCTAGATATGAACAAATGCACATCAGAACATCAACGTGACCTGAAATCTACAGGAGAGCTAATTAAAAAACTAATTAAGCAATGGGCTGACCATATGATCATTAATAATTTATGTTTAATCATATTATGTTATATTATTATTATAGTTTTGTGTACACCTGACTCACCTGTCCTTTTGAAACACTGCCATCGACAGGGTCCGTGTACTCAAAGTTATCAGCCTTCTCCACTTGATATGTTTTATCCCCTGAGGAGAACTTCTGCCCTACAAAGGCTTTATCAGACATAGTCGTCTGTAAGTGATCAATCATCTTATTCGCAGCATCTGAGTCCACCTCTTCATAGTCATACCTGAAACAGAGATTTGGGACAAAGTCTGGTGACTTCCACAAGTCTACCAGCAGAGGGCAGTCAAGCTACAGAGATCAGCATGTCACTTTATTGCGGTTACCTTGTGAAGAAGTTCCTTCCAAACTTCTGCCAATGGTCTTTCATGATATCCTCTACGCTCTGTTTGCGAGTGGCCAGGATTGAGAGCCATGCGAGAACTGCCCACAGACCATCCTTCTCCCGGATGTGATCAGAACCTACCAAAAAAACAGCACTTTAAAAAGGTTGTATCATGAGAAATCAAGCTTTCTTTCATATTTTGAGAGGAAAGAGCTTGACTTACTATGATTATGACATAATGGAAGTGGTGGTGAAAAACAAATTTATAACTTTATTAGCTTCATAAGAGAAGAATTGTTGAATAAAGTCATTATTTTTGTTTTCTTTGCGCACAAAAAGTATTCTCATAGCTTCATAAAATTACAGTTGAACTGAAGTCACATGGACTATTTTAACAATGTCCTTACTAGCTCTCTGGGCCTTGAACGTGGTAGTTGTGTTGCTGTCTATGAAGGGTCAATGAGCTGTCGGATTTCATCAAAAATACCTTAATTTGTGTTCCAAAGATGAACGAAGGTCTTATGGGTTTGGAACGACATGAGGTGAGTAATTACTGACAGAATTTTCATTTTTGGGTGAACTATCCCTTTAATATAAACTGTAAAAATGTTTGTATGTTTTACAGATAAAAAGTACAAATGCTACAGTAAAAACATGATTAATTATGTTACCTTACATGGTGAGTAACTGTAAACAGTTTAACATCACATTATTTGTCTTTCACCCCCCTGTAAAATACTGTAAAATTTATAGTTGTGTCAAAACTCTTAATTATCATACAGTTTACGGTGAAAACAGTAAAAGGACAGTCCTTTTAAAAGTCTCTGTATGACACATCACATATTTTTTTTATTTTTACAGTGTACAACCTCAAAATAATCAGCATCTTCAAACATTTTAGTTACTAGGCGTGTATATACTGTATATCAAACAAATTTATTCAGACACCTTCAACATTTCTCATATTATATCAGTTTATTCACTATAGTTTAGAAAATGGAAATAAAATATGACAAGAACTCAGTCAGAACAAATTCATCTTGATAATGTCAGATAACTGATAGAAAGGTATGTAATGGATTACAATTAACCAAAAATTATTCAGTTGTTAAATTTAAGTACACAATTAGATAATGCCAATTTAGGCCAACCAATTACCAAGCACTGCTTAATTTTGTTCAGTGTGTGGTGTAAAAAGGTTGCATTAGCAATTAAAGAAAAAAAAACACTTAAAGGGGTCCTATTATGCTTTTTCACTTTTTCACAGACGAATTTAGAGTGGTTACAATCATCCGGGTTTAAATGGCGCTCAAATTGATTTGATTTTGACGCAATATTTACACTAAAGCTCGCAGGCGGCTATGGTAAGGGGCATGACATTTCCCGACCAGGCGCCGAGTGCTGCCAATCACAACACACACTGGCCCAGCTAACCAATCACAGCACACTTCGTATTTCAGAAGGCGGGCCTTCATTTGATACAGGAACTATTTGAGCCGTTCATGCCAGACTGGGGAGAGAGGTGTTGTAATAATGTAAAATATGGGAAAAATAATGTGTTTCAAACACCCTAGTATGAGAGCCTGTTCTAGTACACCCCCAAAACAAAATCAAGACTTTGTAAAAGAGCATAATAGGACCCCTTTAAGCAAAACAAGGTCAGCTTAAAGTGTCTGAATATTTTTGATCCCAAATTTTACTGGTAATCCACTGTATGAAGAATGTTTGGGTATGTCAGTTCACTTTATTTTGCTATCCTCACTTACATTTATGAATTATAGGGTCCTGCACCCACTAGTAAAAAAAAAAAAAATCAAAAATCTGTATAATTTTTGGTTTGACTGTGTGTGTGTGTGTATATATATATATATATATATATATAATGTTTTATTTTTATTTTTTTTAAATATTTACCCACTAATTTAAATACTAAAAATAAAAGCTTTTCAGCATAAAACCTTTAAGCAGGTTAATAGCGAGTTAAAATATCCTATTTGACTGAATAACACCAATGGTTTCATAGCTACTCACCAGTACCAAAGCTTTCTTCACCACAGAGGGATAACTTGCCAGCATCCATCAAGTTTCCAAAGAATTTCCAGCCTGTGGGAGTCTCATAAAGCGGCATCTTCAAAGCTTTGGCAACACTGTATGGCAAAAACAAATAATATATTGCTCTAAAGTTAATGAGACACTATGGCGTGTGTAGTGCACACTTATTACACTTATTGAGATGGTTAAACATAGGGTTAAATCATAAAATATAAGTGAGCTTAGATGATCATACTTGTCCAAAGCCCCGCTGGTGGGCATACTGCGAGCTAGACCCTTCACGCCAGTCTTCTGGAAATAAGGAATGGATGTAATGTTGGCACCGATGACTGCCACAGAGTCTGAGGGGTTTACAAAGAATCCATGCTTACCCAGAACCATGTTACGATCCTGCAAATAGAACAGCAAGAAGGGAAATATGACGATGAGGTTTAATTTCTTGGTTGATTTTAATTGCATAATTAAAAGCACAACTATTGTGGAAATGTTTGGAAGCAGTTTTTCAAATACTTTTATTCAGCAAGAATGCATTAAATTGATCAAAACTGACAGTAAAAACATGTATAATGTTACAAAAGATTTCAATTTAAAATAAATGCTGTTCTTTTGAACTTTCTATTCATCAAAGAATCCTGAATTTTTTGTACACACACATGTAGCGAATCAGCTCATGGGGAAATATGAATAATTAATCATAACTAGTTATAATTAATTATAAATATTCATATATATATATAAAATCAGCCTTTTTGAATGATTTCTGAAGCATTATGTGACTGGAAGGAAGACTGGAGTAATGGCTACTGAATATTCAGCTTTGCCATCACATGAAAAAATACAATTTTAAAAGATATTAAAATAGAAATCAGTTATTTTAAATTGTTATAATATTTCACAATATTGCTGTTTTGACTGTTTGTTTAATCAAATAAATACAGACTTGGAGAGCAGAAGAGAATTTGTTAAAAATATATTTTTTTAAATCTGCATAACCCCTAACTTTTGAACAGCAGCGTATGTGGTTATAAACTTAAGATATCAACTTTTAGACTTACACCATCACCATCAAAAGCTGCTCCGAAGTCATATTCACCTCCCTTCATAGTGTTGACCAGGTCAGCAGCATATGTTAAGTTAGGGTCGGGATGGTGTCCCCCAAAGTCCTCAGAGGGGACACAGTTAACAGCAGAGTTAGCAGGCGAGCCAAGTTCTTCACACACAATCTTCTTTACATAGGGACCCACAACTAGTGCGAAAAACACAGAAAGAGTCAGTCTTCAGTTGCTTTATATACTGTTTATGTAACTGTCGTTTCAGAGGACTTATGCATGCTTTTGATGTTTTTGGGGGAATAAAATCCATACCTCCATGCATTGCATCAAGCCGTACACTGATATGATTGGGTCCTGAGAGCAATTCTTTCAGAGCGACAAAATCAAAGATATCTCTCAGCATCTCTGCATAGGATTCCACTGAGTCCACAATTTCAACTGCAAAAGATACAAGACTGTTAACCATACTGTAGACACATTAATCAAATATGAACTGAAAAATGATTTTATGTAACTGGCAAACAGTAAAACTCAAAAATGGTACCAGTAAAGGGCTTGAACGTGGCAACCTCAAAGGTCTGTTTCCCAATGGTTGAGAGGTCAACCTTGAGCTCAGGGCAGATGTGATATTCCTGGAGGCTCTTGCTGATCTGAAAGATTTTGTCTGTGATGCCCTCTGGTGCAGGACCTGGGAAAGACAAACCAGACAAACTGAATTCCAGTTCAATACAGTCTTTAATCCTTCATTACTAATTACCAATTCATGCATGTATCTCTAACCTCCACTAGATATGTTGAACTTGATGCCGAAGTCTCCATTGGGGCCGCCAGGGTTGTGACTGGCTGTCAGGATGATACCCCCGACGGCTTTGATTTTTCGGATCACACAGGAAACAGCAGGTGTTGACATAATCCCATTCTGACCAATGACCAGCCTGCCAATCTAAGACATCATGGACGAGACAAGTGATGATCAACTCATGATAAAAGATAAAAAATACTCATGTTAAAGGGTATGTTAAGAAATACACTCGTAAACCCTGAACCATAAGAGACAACAATCCTCACTTTGCCATCCAGTACAATGTTTACATCACATCAACCCTATTGATGCGTTCTTGTGACTTATAGGACACACATATACTATGGACTGTTACACAACACTGCAATCGATAGGACATGGCTAGTGCATATTCATAAAGAATAAAGTCCTAGTACTTAAGAAAGGAGATGCAAACACTGCGTTCTGTACAGATTTCACTCAATACAGCACTGATGCCGTGTAGACTAGGGACGTGACTGCAGGCACGCCTCCTCCACATCATGGTCGCTGCTACAAGACTGCCTGTTAAAGAAATCCTCACGCCCTTACAAAACGCTCCTTCAAGTTTTTACTTTCTAAATTAAATGCGCTCTGCAACATGATGAGACTGGTTGTTGTCAATACGCAGCGGCTCCTGCTTTTGGCAGTGCGTGAAATGTCAAAGGTGTCTCAAAACAGTTCAGCTAGAAAGATCACCGAGCTCGTTTGCATCAAGTCCGAATCATTTCCGCGAATCGGTTCTTTTGAACGGCTTGATTTAAAGAATCGGCAAAAAATATTCCGCGATTAATTACGTCACGCCGCAGAAGTTACGTCATCCATTCATCCCTGGCATAAAACAAATGAAGTTATAGTGCTTACTGAGTTTTTGTTTATTCTGTTTCATTAACACTGGTGTTATTACGTCAAATTTCCTGTATTTTGAATCGGACATGATCCCACAAGGTCTGGTGACTCGAGAACCGCACAGACCGATTCAGTCCGACTCGCGTACAAATCGCTCGATTTGTCAATGAATGGTTCAGAAAGGTTTTGCAAACCGATTCATTGAAAAGATCCGACTTATATGAACGAGTAGTTTACGAATTGAACAATCACGAACAATGTGGACAAGATTATTCCCCAGCCAAAATTATTATGTAACAATAACTGTGTATGCAATGTATTTGGAAACGCTATGATAAGAAATTCCAAAAATGTGACCTTGCTGTTTATTCCATGGAGTTTTGAAAGCATGCATGGCAGAGCACAGTTGCAACTGAACTTGAATGTGTCATGACTAGACAGAACCACCCTTTCCTATTTAAGGAAATACATTTTGATACACGTTACTTTTGCATACAATTACGCGTCGAATTCGGCCAATACTAACCCCATTAGCTGCAGCAATCTGGATGATCAGCTGAATAGCGTCTTTCATGAAGAACCGTCCATCTCCTCCCACTACCAGGGTGCCCTCCTGCCTCTGAGCAGGGTCAATGGTGGAAATGATACTCTGGATAAAATTCTCCGCATAATGCTGGTTCTGTTGGAATACAGTCACCCTCTTTCTCAAACCGCTGGTTCCGGGTTTTTGGTCGGTGTACGGTTTGGTCTTAATAACCGTAATTTTCACCATGTTGCAGCAGCGGTGAGTGTCTGTCACAATCCGGGTGCCCAGCGGGATGTGTGTGTTGTTCACCACGTAGCTTCTCTATTCACACATTGGCCTTTCACCATTTAAACGGACACGCCCACATTTAAAAAGACAGTTGAGCCATATATAAGGTCTAATACTAGAGTGTACAAAACCCCAAAGCAAGTAAATCATAAAACTATGTTTTATGCTCTAAATTTATATTGTATCATATGAAAAGCTAAGCAAACAAGCAATATTTGAACATCAGAGTGGTTGCAGATCGAGGGATTCATCATTAGTGAGTGAGTGACATGACATGTGGCCAAGTATGGTTACCCATACTCGGAATTAGTGCTCTGCATTTACCCATCCAAAGTGCACACGCACAGCAGTGAACACACACAAACCGTGAACACACACCCGGAGCAGTGGGCAGCCATTTATGCTGCGACACCCGGGGAGCAGTTGGGGGTTCGGTGCCTTGCTCAGGGGCACCTCAGTCGTGGTATTGAAGGTGGGAGAGAGCGCTGTACATTCACTCCCCCCACCTACAATCCCTGCCGGTACGAGACTCGAACCCACAACCTTTGGGTTATGAGTCCGACTCTCTAACCATTAGGCCACGACTTCCCCCACTTTATTATTATATCTGAACAGAATCTCAATATTTATATCAATATGAACATTTAAGGCTTTTAGTTGTACACGTAAGCACCTGATGGTCTTATGGGAGAAAATTTAGGGGCCCTATGAAAGTACATGTTGGGAAAGCTGGCGCTCTTGGTCAGAGTTTTGTTTGTCTATTGCATCAAGTTTCACCCAGAATTCATTCAAAGCAGAACAAAGTTTACAATGATGCAAGGTTCGCATGTTGTCATGATATTGCAGGTTTCTTTAAAAAAACACAGGTTAAAAGTCAAGCTGGAACTGTGTCTCGAATGCAAGAGAAGCAGATGTGGGAGCCACATTTTGGATAAAAGATTGTTATACAAAAATCTCTAACAAAACTAGATAACACATAGGCTACATATTGAATGCAAAGTTTGAAAAGAAGTTTACTTTGTTGGTGAGAGATGGAGAGCAAAGGAATGTAGTTTAAATACTCCTCACATGTCATGTGACCTTTAGTGTCTTGTTCTACAGTTACAGTAGTGAAAGTCAAAGGGCAAAATAATTGACTGAAAGCTATAAATAGAAACTTAAACCTACACGTGGAGCTAAAGGTCAGGGGCGAATAAAATTTAGGTCTGTGTGTACAACACTCTGGAATTTGGATTGTATGTTTGCCCACTAGCTTAATGCCAGACTAGTGCTTAAAACTAAATTATAGTATTTATATTGCTTATGTTAAATTGTTACATAGGAAGTGTTTCATAGGAAACCAAACTGATATGACATGTAATGTGATTGGTTACCTCACATTATGGACTGGGGTGAATGTGAAAAAAAAAAAAATAAAAAAAAATAAAATAAATTCTTCCAAACAAACCGTCCACGGAAAATATATTAAATCATTGTGTGAACTTTAAAATCATTGTTATAATTTAAATAATAAACAAATAAACTAAAAATAATTTACTGACAATAATCACAAAAACAACTGAAAATAATTGCTTTATTTACAATAAAAAACATTAATATATTGAATGTACTGTAATAACATTAATAATGCTTACAGAAACTGCAAAAACAAACAAACAAACAAACATGATAACTTTTGACAGCTATTATTAAACATGTTTACAATGGTCATTGTAGCTAAACAAATTACACAAATATTACAAATAGCACTACATTATTTGTTGACTCATAATAAGTTCCTACCGTTACTGAGGCATTTACAAACTTGGTATGATGGTCTCAACACAGTTGTAAGTCCACTCCTGTTGATCATTTAAAGCCATGACGTGCTGACATACCTGAACAGAGACCAAAAGAGGGCATAATTGTTAAAGATATTCATCATAAGTGTAAATCTGATTGTCTGTCATGTGCAACTAGCCTCGCTCTAATTTGGTTCTTTTATTAGTTCTAATTGAGAATGGGAAACAGAGCATGAAATGCACCTCATCCTGCATCTACAGAAGAAACTGGTCTCTATTTGTGAGTGAAAATGGTGTATCTCACCATTTTAGTCCTAGCAGGAACCTCCACAGCAAACACACTCATGCCTCTGCTGCTCACACAGTTCTTGCTTTGCTCATTGTTGATGTGCACCGTCATTTTCTGATTGGACTACGGCATCGAAAGTGACAGGAAAAATAAGTGAAAAGAAAACATTACATTACGTTTTAGAACCATTCATTAACAACAATGCCATAGGAAATGTGAACACTAACATTCAAAAATTTGCGATCAGTAAAAAAAAAGTACCTTTATTCAGGAAGTATGCATTAAATTGATCAAAAATATTTCTATTTCACATGCTGTTCTGTTGAACTTTTTATTCATCAAAAAACACTGAAAAAAATGATCACGGTTTTTACAAAAATATTAAGCAGCACAGCCATTTTCAACATTGATATTAATAAGAAATGTTTCTTGAGCAGCAAATCATTATATTAGAATGATTTCTGAAGGATCATGTGACACTGAAGACCAGAGTAATGGATGCTGAAAATTCAGCTTTGCCATCACAGGAATAAAACACATTTCAAAATATATAAAAAATAGAAATTAATTATTGTGCAAATTGTAACAATATTTCACAATATTACTGTTTTTACTGTATTTTTGATCAAATAAATGCAGCCTTAGTGAGCACGAGAGTCTTCTTTAAAAACATTTTTAAAAATCTTACCGACCCCAAACATTAGTGTATATTTCAGATCATTATTTCCACTGACTATGGCAAAATCTCAAGTCCTATTAGCAGATCTAATTCCCTTCTATCTGTTGGAATGGTCTTTCAGCTGACTTTGCCTATATAATGGCAAATCAGGACATTGAAATTCTACTCATGGCCAGGGTTCCTTTCTATAAAGCATTCCAGTTACTTTGTTTTATTCCCAGTGAATGTTAAGTACCAGAGGTGCTAAAGTGAGGCCTACACAGGCATTTTTGAAAGAGTTGGCTTTTTAAACTCTTTTTAACAGCTAAGTGACATAAAACAATAATCTTACATACCTTATTGGCAATGACTGATGAAATTCTGCTCTCTCCTTTGTATGTATAAATCAAGACATTCTCATGACCTTTGAGAGATCTGGCCTCTGCTTTTGACGTGATAGACCTCTGTACAGCAGAATTCAACATCTTGATCCCAGAATCCAAATGAACTGCCTGAAGAGTTGCCTTGGCATCCTCACAGTAGACTTCAATGACAAACGGACAGGCCTGGTAGAAAAAAGAAATAATGTACACAGACATTAGCTCAGCATGTTCTGATTACACTGGCTACAAGTTAGCTACACAAAAAATTATTCCATTTAGAAATAAAGGACATGTTCCCTAAACCCTTGCAAAAACATCTTCAGTTTTTTATTAGTTGGAATTACAAGTTAGTCTCAAAGACCTTTGTACCTCCACCATATCTAAACTGTGGTTGTAGCCCATGGCCTTCAGGGTGAGCCACAAATCTCTGGGGTCTCCCTCACGATCATTCGCTTCCATCAGGTTGAGCTCCAGGAAGCCTTGTCTAGTTAACTCACTGTTCTTTGTGTCAAAGTTCTCTATAGGAGAGCAAATACTGTTATAGAAATGCATATTATTAGACTAGATTGGATATTACTTGTTCAAGATCTGGAAGCAACATTTTTATAAAAAAAAAAAAAAAAAGAAATATTATTGAAGACTTTATCACAACAACCAAAGAAATTTACTTGTCAATAATGATTAAATTGCATCAAAAATTTGTTAAAATACACCATTTAATGTCAAAGTGTGAATTGAACAAATAATTAAAACTTGGCAAGAGGAAGATAGGAATCAAGTCTTTGTGGCAGTTTTTCTGGTGATTAAGGGATAATACAAGACTTCTTTGCCTTACTACTTATGCTAGAAAATGCACATCATATTTTGTAAGAAAGTGTGACATGCAAGAGCAAAAATTAGCATCCCAAAATTAGTAAGAAACAAGTATTGGATTTCATTTAACAAATGTGATGTGTCTGTTTCATTTACAGTGTGTTTGTATGAGGACCTCTGCAGATGGCCCAGGCATCCTCATCACATTTCTCTCCACTGGTTCTCTGTTCAAAGAAGTTGTACTCCTCTAGGCTCAGCAGACCACTGCCATCCAAATCAATCACTTCAAAGATGTCAGACAATGCCACCCTGTGGAACAAAACAGTACAGCATCTTTGCATAAATTCAGTATAATGTCAGATACCTAAAATAACCTAAATTCAGTAATCAATCATTTATTCAGCCCTCCACCCTAACTCATTGTAAATTTGTTAACATTAGAATTGACTAACTTGAACTCTCTGGTTAGCTCCAGCTCTCCAGACTGGGTGCGGTTGACTAGCTGAGCAGTTTTAGTGGAAGTCTTCCTCGTCCTCTTCATCAATCTGCAGCCAGTGGTGAAGGGCAAGAGCAGATATGAGCCGGCACTGAGCTCTCCTCTCCACAGAAACCTCTGTTCATCAAACATACTGTTATAAAATGTAATCATTTGATTACAATTCCAATGACCTTTGTTTTGCCTTGATGCAGTTCTCAATTTAGTATTTTGATATTTTAATATATAGGCTATACTTAATATATATATATATTTATATTTTATACTTAAAGACATTTCCTATTTAACTCTTGTTTTTTTTAATTTTTATAAAAAGACATTTGTGTCCCTCATATTGTATTAATGTAAAAAATGTTCAACAATGAATAGCTGATGCAAACATTTACTATTAATATAGATAATATTGTTAATACAGATATTTTTTTCTAAACATATCATATATAGAAAGAGAGAGATAAAGAGAGAGAGCCTTTTGTCTTTATTTTCTCTACATTTATTTTTCAATGTTAGCTGACATAACGTATTTTTAAAAAGTTACAGTAGTACCCAAGAGTCAACCCTGACACTGTCATATTTTTCTGTGTTTGAATATGATGTCGCCTTGCATTCAGGAAGTAAACTCTGTGGACAAGACTTCTCTTATTTATCACTTTATTTTATGATTCGTTATATTTGTCAGTAGGATGCTTTTATAATGTTAACACTGTTACCATGATTTTGTACAAACAGCTGCTGATTATGAAAAGTGTATGAAAAGTCTACATGTGTAGTATATTTGCAGAAACATCAGCATTACAAACCAACCCTGTTACCCTTTTGAAATGCCCAATTATATCAACACATCCATTAATATTTATTCATTTAGCCTGAGGTGGAACGGTATATAAACAATTAAAATAAAAAGATAAAATGATTAAAAGTCAAATGGAAAAGGTAATTGTGTCAGAGAATCATTGCTTAAAAGAGAATGTCAACATACTTTACATACAAGCAGGCATTATGATTCAATAATATAAATACTATTATATTTAGATAGAAAATGGAAACATTTACCAACCTCCTTATCCCTTAACTCAGTAAAGCAAACCAAATTTGAATCTTCTTTGGTCTCATTCCCCGTCACCACATAGAGAGCTGTGTCCACACACATCCACGGGGAAGGCTTCTCTGTGGCATACACATACAGTCAAAATTACTACTACAAAATTCACTAATCTGCCTAATTGAATACTTAGAATAATTAAAAATCGGTAACTTCAGTAACTTCGGTCTATAACACCATATATTTACCAGGAATCGGGCTAAGGTTGAGGGGCTGTATGGTCAGGTAGACGCTGGTAGTCTCTGGTATTACCAGGCGATACTGAAGAGAAACAATGGTTACATCTTCCTCCAGATAAAAACAACCTCTCATAAGAGTATGATGCCAATCCTGGTGAAATAGGTGTTAAAGGTACAACACAGTAGAAACATTAAACAACTGCAGTATCATAATTCCAGCAAGAAATGTTTTTGGAGGAAGTTGAAGATGCAACCACAGGGTGGCGCTATTGTATTGACATTATAGACTGCTAAAACAAAGGCGATCAAAGACCTGGGTGGAACGAAACAAAATCAAATATTTATTTCAGTATGTAAATTATATACGAATAAGCCTAAATTTCAATACAGCCCATTGAAATTCATATTATATGCACTAATAATGTAATTAAAAGTAACAATGCCTGAGGAAACCCATAAATTCTTGTCTAAAGCAAGTCTTTTTGCTCTTTTAACTGCTGTTGTTTAGGTCTAGCTAAAATGTTACGGCAAATATACTCTAAATCATCAAGTAATCAAAAAAACAGTCAAACAGCCTCCTTTCTGACCCATCAGAGAGTAGTTTTGGGAAATAAACCTTGTCCTCAGGTGCCACAGAGGCCTTTTAATGTTTAGAATTGGTTTATGCTTCTTTTCCGAGTGCTAAAAACATGTTCCCGAAATGACACTTCTTCAACAAAGGCAATTTCCTCCCAGAATTTATGCTGGGTTGTGAAACGTGTTAAGGATCAAATCATAACACTTGGGTGGTTTGTCCACCCCGAATCAAAATGAAGAAAAGCGCCCGAGGCAAGTGTCTACTTTAAAAGGCCCTGATGTAGTGTCCCAAGGAGATGGGTCACTCGGCTGGACTAATACACTGCCCTGTCACCTCCCAGGAACCTCCGTAATTTAAAGTCTCGCGCACAGACCGCGAGCCACCATAAAAACACACAACCTGACCCTTTCCAATCCCTACACCCAATTATCAAGCTCCTGGCTCAGGTAATACAACAGGCTGGAACTAAGGCGATAGAACTTTCTTCACCCAAGAGCATCTAGTTTTTTTCCAATCTCTTTGCTTTGACGAGTTTGGTCATTATTTTTCTGTGACAAAGCAAACCAGCTGAGGTTAAAGTCAAAAAGAGTGTAAACAAAGGGAAGGAGATCAATAGCAGAGCTGCACTCATATCGACCAGGTGAAAATTTGCTACCAAAAGGCTTCGATACTACAAAAACACAGCAAATGTATAGCTGCCCTTTAGGCACTTCAGTTTAGATAAAGTTTAGTATGTAGGCAAAATGGAAGTTCCAAGATTGTTTGTAACAATTTATTCCCAAATAGCCCATTCCATAATTACTCAGCCTTTATTTATGTATGCATGTGTGTATTTATTTAAATATATTAGATTTTTTTTTAATTTGTTTTAGAAATTTTAGGTTGACTTTTTAGGAATGGGCCAGGGACAACAGACGGAAATTAGCCTATAATGCGAACTTTGACTCATTTGTAGTTGTTTAAAGGGTTAGTTCACCCAAAAATGAAAATTTGCCTGTGTTTTACTCACCCTAAAAGCATCCTAGGTGTATGTGACTTTCTTCTTTCAGACGAATCCAATCGGAGTTATATTAAAAATTGTCCTGGCCCCTCCAAGCCTTTCAATGGGGGTAAGCGGGTGTTGGATCATCAAGTAATCAAAAAAACAGTCAAACAGCCTCCTTTCTGACCCATCAGAGAGTAGTTTTGGGAAATAAACCTTGTCCTCAGGTGCCACAGAGGCCTTTTAATGTTTAGAATTGGTTTATGCTTCTTTTCCGAGTGCTAAAAACATGTTCCCGAAATGACACTTCTTCAACAAAGGCAATTTCCTCCCAGAATTTATGCTGGGTTGTGAAACGTGTTAAGGATCAAATCATAACACTTGGGTGGTTTGTCCACCCCGAATCAAAATGAAGAAAAGCGCCCGAGGCAAGTGTCTACTTTAAAAGGCCCTGATGTAGTGTCCCAAGGAGATGGGTCACTCGGCTGGACTAATACACTGCCCTGTCACCTCCCAGGAACCTCCGTAATTTAAAGTCTCGCGCACAGACCGCGAGCCACCATAAAAACACACAACCTGACCCTTTCCAATCCCTACACCCAATTATCAAGCTCCTGGCTCAGGTAATACAACAGGCTGGAACTAAGGCGATAGAACTTTCTTCACCCAAGAGCATCTAGTTTTTTTCCAATCTCTTTGCTTTGACGAGTTTGGTCATTATTTTTCTGTGGTAAAGCAAACCAGCTGAGGTTAAAGTCAAAAAGAGTGTAAACAAAGGGAAGGAGATCAATAGCAGAGCTGCACTCATATCGACCAGGTGAAAATTTGCTACCAAAAGGCTTCGATACTACAAAAACACAGCAAATGTATAGATGCCCTTAAGGCACTTGAGTTTAGATAAAGTTTAGGTTGTAGGCAAAACGGAAGTTCCTAGATAGGAAGCTTGTGATTGTTACATGGGTGCGTAACAATTTATTCCTTAATTGCTCATTCCATTATTACTCAGCCTTTTCATTCTTTTATTTTATTTTAAAATAATGATATTTTATTTATTAAATTATTATTTTATTTCATATTGAGTTTTACTTTGTTTGTTTTTTTTCTTCAATTTTTAGGTTGACTTTTTAGGAATGGGTCAGGACAACAGATGGAAATTAGCCTATAATGCTAACTTTTACTCATTTATAGTCTAGTTTCTGCTGATTAATGAGCGCTGTCTCTGTCAGCTAAATGACTACAAATATTTGTATACAATTTATTATAACATTTCATTCATTAAAAACATGTTACTTTTATTTTAGCATTTTAATTTAGCAGTACAATATACTAATGCAAAGCTAAGCCAGTTACAGTACATTTTAAGGTACTGCCTGATTGAAACTTGTTTAGCTCAGCTACTCCTAGTTGTGATGTTTACAGCAGTTGTTTAATTTTAAACATATGTTTAGGGCTGCAACAACTAATCGATAAAATCGATTATGAAAATCATCGACAACGATTCTCATTATCGATTAGTCGGGTCTGCCCACAGTGCACGTCCAACTTCAGCGGGTCGCGTCAAATTACAGCACTGAATGACGCATTTTTATGGACAAAATGCATCTAAAAAAATAATGGAGGAAACAGAATGAGATGCTGAGGGAGAGTTATGTGATCCAAGCTGCCCAAAACATGAGAATTCTTTATTTTAAGCTTTAAGCTAATGCATTAGCGTAATGGCTTTCCCTGGCGCTTTGGCAGATGATGTGTGTGCGTCCTCAGCGCAAAAACTTACAGTTTACGGTCATATCCTTATTTATAAATGTCACAAATTCACGCGAGCATTTCCACTTTTGCATAAAAGTCCGTCCTGACAGTCTGTGTTAAATTTTAATCTTTATTGAATGAGCGGCGGGCGAGTGCACGCGCGTCAGACAGACGGAAAAGAGAGACAATTAATAATCTGCGCAAAAACATTCATTGTGCTGACATATCTGTTGTTGAAAGTTAAATCGAGGTTTAAAGGTCAACATGCATTGCGAGTATTTTATGAGAGTAGGAACTGTAAGGGGATAACAGCGTGTAATTGTCTGAATATAAATATCAGACGCTTCATAACCGCCTATTACAGGATTAAGAAATGACAGGAAGACGTGACTGTGGTCAAAGTGAACGTGTTCCTGCAGAACACTACTCTTACCTATTGGTTACAACTGAGTGTGATTTTATTCGTCTTTATCATCTTTATTATTTTAATTTTTAATGCAGAGATTTAAACTATATTCACTATATACTATGCTTAAATTTATTAAAACAAATTAATGTAAGGTTTTTAACAAATTATGGTTTGTGCCAATGCTGCTCTAAACTAATAGCACTGGTGATTACCAAAATCATTTTTTAGCTTTCTGTATTGGTTAGACCTCCAATATGTGTAAGCTCTTTAGTACCAGTAGTAGGCTATTTCTAATACTATAATATAATTATTGCTGTTATCTATGAAAGAAAGGCAGAGAGCTTTATAGTGTTTTTTTTCAGATACCCAATTACAGTAAAAAAGTACAAAAACAATGCCAGCAAGAATGCAAGCTGTTATGAAGGGCATAGGAGGCCTTTTTTATGTGAATAAATACTATTTAGTTGTTTAAGTTTATTTGCCCATTAAATGACAATAACATTTTTGGATTTAAATTTTTTTTTTTTGACAGATTCCTATAATTCCTAAAATGTGTTTTCTCTTTATTATGGCAGGTCTAATAAATTGTTAAGCACTATGTTTTCATAGCATTCAGTTGGCACGTTTGTTTGAAGGACATTAGGCAGAATGTGGAATAGTGTGTTTTTTGTCAATAAAATAAAATATAATTTTTAAAATCCGATTAAACAATAAATAATAATAAATAATCGACCAACTAATCGATTATCAAAATAATCGTTAGTTGCAGCCCTACATATTTTAATGATATTTTGATTGCGCAATCTTATCCCAACCTTAACCTCTATTCTTAAGAGTTCTAGCAGAGAGATTTTAAGCAAAGTCCAAAAGAAACCGGCACTCCCACAATGCAGCTGGTACCTGTAGAGATTTGGGCTCCACCAGTCTGCCACTCTTAGTGCTGCCAGCGCCCATGGGGATGACTGTGGATAAAGATGACCGACGACTGCGAGCTGAAGATGGTCTGGATGATGAGCGACTGTCTGTCATATGCAAAAATAGAAACTATCTTCATTACAACAGCTGCATCACTTAGAAATCCAAAAAAGAAAATGAACAATGAACTGCACACTTTAAAACAATGTTTAAAATTGAACACCCAAAAGCTAAAGCAAAAGCAAAGTATCACTAGTCCTGCACTTACTCATAATAATGACAAATGGCTGCCTTAATCAAAAGGTTTTAAAAGCTCCTCCCCATGCAAACCCTATATTGAGTTCACATTATGGCACAAATCCAAATGATTTTTCATCACACATGAGGGGAGATCAATAGCTTAATCATTACTTACTATATAATAGACTGCAGTGTGAGGAATGGAAACAGAAATGTGTGTTTGTTTGCTTTTTTGTACACCCAAATGTGAAATCCATTCTGTAAAGCAGAGCTGATTGAACCCGACCCGACTTGTACTGTCAAATTTGAAAGGAACAGTTCATCCAAAAGAAAAAAAAAGAAAAAAATGTACTCACCCTCAGGCCATTCAACATGTAGATAAGTACATCACTTGCTCACCAATGGATCCTCTGCAGTGAATGGGTGCCGTCAGAACGAGAGTCCAAACAGCTGATAATAACAGTCCATCAATTAATGTCTTGTGAAGTGAAAAGCATTTTTTAACGCCAAACAATTACTTCCTGCTAAAACACAAATCCTTAATATTGCTTTCTCCAGTGAAAACGTGCTCTTGTCTTAATCAGTTGAGGAATATGCACAGATCAAGCACTGCTTACAAATAAAAACAGTCCAAAAGAGTTCTAAACAAACATGTTGGTGGATTTTGATGTGACAGGATAACGGGATGGACATTTTTTTATTATGGCCAGGAGTGACGGTTTAAAGTTAAAACGCCTTAATGATGGATTTGTTTATTAAAAACATGCAGCTTCTCACTTCACAAGACTTTAACTGATGGACTGAAGTCATGTGGATTATTGTGATGCTTTTATCACCTGCTTGAACTCTAATTCTGACGGCACCCATTCACTGCAGAGGATCCACTGGTGGCAAGCAAGTGATGTAATGCTAAATTTCTTCAAATCTGTTCTGATGAAGAAACAAACTCTACATCTTGAATGACTTGAGGGTTGAGTAAATTTTCAGCAAAATTCCTCACTCCAAAGTAAAGAGGGTGACGGCAAAAGCATTCTGTAGCATTATAATTTACTAATATATTACACTATAATATATTGTGCTTTTATGTTTTGTGCTTGTGTGCAGACCCTGTATCATACCTTTCCTCTGTGTGGTTTCCAGCTCTGTTCTGGGCTGTGTCTCTGAAGCTGGAAGCTCAGGTTGGGACTCTGAGCTCTGTGGGGAGTTGTCCAACTGGTTGCCAAAGTTCTGCCTCTTCAGTTTGGCATCAGCCTCAAGCTTCTTCAGTGCTGCGGTCTGACACTGCTCTGCAGTAGACTCAAGAAGCCTGCAGAACTAAACAGCAGGCTGGCTAATTCAACTCACCTATTTTATACTACAATTTGTCAATTGTCATTACAAACCACCCTTTTTCAACCAAATGCTTGGAGATCATACCTCTGCATAGTCTAACTTCCCATCTTTGTTGACATCTGCTAAGGAAAAGATTTCATCCACTTCCTTAGGTGACATTTTTTCACCAGACTAAAACAAACAAATCAAAATACAAACGTGAAATGATTATAAAAGCAGGCAAACATTGTTGTAAAGAGCGAATGGAACA
>NW_015547762.1:141794-150334 GCF_001515605.1 Sinocyclocheilus anshuiensis
TGTGTGTTGTTGTTGTCTCCGTGTACTGGAAGCTTGTGACACTATAACAAATTCCTTGTATGTGCAAACATACTTCGCAATAAAGCTCTTTCTGATTCTGATTCTGATGTATGTCCCTTATTCTGTCCCTTATAAATCACGATTGTCCCGTATTTTCCTTTTCTGAAGTTGGCAACCCTAGTGCAGACCCTGTATCATACCTTTCCTCTGTGTGGTTTCCAGCTCTGTTCTGGGCTGTGTCTCTGAAGCTGGAAGCTCAGGTTGGGACTCTGAGCTCTGTGGGGAGTTGTCCAACTGGTTGCCAAAGTTCTGCCTCTTCAGTTTGGCATCAGCCTCAAGCTTCTTCAGTGCTGCGGTCTGACACTGCTCTGCAGTAGACTCAAGAAGCCTGCAGAACTAAACAGCAGGCTGGCTAATTCAACTCACCTATTTTATACTACAATTTGTCAATTGTCATTACAAACCACCCTTTTTCAACCAAATGCTTGGAGATCATACCTCTGCATAGTCTAACTTCCCATCTTTGTTGACATCTGCTAAGGAAAAGATTTCATCCACTTCCTTAGGTGACATTTTTTCACCAGACTAAAACAAACAAATCAAAATACAAACGTGAAATGATTATAAAAGCAGGCAAACATTGTTGTAAAGAGCGAATGGAACACATTTAACACTTACTGAAGTAAGGATTCTGCTGAGCTCTTCGTGTGAGATATATCCATCACAATTTACATCAAATTTCTTGAAAATTCTCATAAGCTGGTCTGGTTCTGCTGGTTTTTCTTTCTTAAGTATTTCACAAAAGTCATCAAAATTCAGCTTCTTGGTTCCTGGGGGCCAATATATGTCTAAAGCTTTCTGTGATGGATTTCTACCTGCTTGCTGAAGAACTGAGAGACAAAACAGCAAAGATGGACAATCATTGTATACATTGACTATTAACCTAGTGATAATATTTTGCACTGACATTGGCTAAATAGCAAATATTACTATGAAGATATATTAAATCCCTTTCACTAATGTACTCATGTTGATTTTACTATAGTATTTGAATGTGCATTATCTACAACGTGTTGTTCCTGAATTATGAACTAAGTAACTAGTTATGCATTAGTTATAAAGTGTTACCCATTTATTGATATTATCAATAATATCTAGCCTTTATATTATGACCAACGTGCAGGTATAAAGATGTTGAGTTGAATTATGCTCACCGGTGCACAGCTGATCTTTAGAAGTCATATTAACCAGGCTGGATCTGAACACAGACAGATAAGCAGCTCTGCACTTCATATAAAACCTCTCTTTCTCTGAGCGCTGCATTACGAAAATAAATTAAATATGCAAGCGAAATATCAAAGCATGTTGTGATAAGAGCAGTGAGCTAGAGAGGCGAGTCTGTGGGCTATTTTATGGTTGGTGGTGTTGTTCACTATCGAGTCTGATTGCCATGGCTGCCGTGTGTAAACAAACCCGGTGCGCAGTTAAAATGAGATAACGGGAAACAACTGCTTTCAGTGCTCCTCATACAATATTTGTTAATTCGATGTGTGTGTGTGATATAATCTTGGCAGCCAACTCCATCTTTACTCTAACAACATTTTAACTCATACTTTATGAAATTTCTAGGGTAAAATAGAGTTTAACACTGTCAAATACTTTATCAAGTATATAGAATCACAGATAAGTGTTTCCGGGGGACTAAATTACTGCCGCACCGCGCCAAACTACAAAACCAAACCGCCTGTCAATTCCACCACAAGAAAAAGATAAATATTTAAAATGCCGTAAGTGTACTTACGATACTATAATTTACTATATTTACTATAACTATAAGATACTATAATTTCAACGATATATGTTTGTGTTCATGGTATCCTTACGAAAAATTTGCTAGAAGTACTCTTATGCTGTTCAACATTACTGCCAAAATACGTTACGCCGTTATACTGAATAATAGGTACCATAGTACTACTTCATTAAATACCCTATAACTAACATTTTACCTGTCCAAGGTCCTCCACGTGAGACAAATACTAAGAAATATTTAATACTTCAATGTCACACCCTGGATTTAAGTCTTAATGAATTTGGGGTTTTACAGTAACGTTACTAGTATCATAACTCACAGATAAACCTAATATAGCTAGTTCAAGAATTGTCACACGTAATATTAATATCATCTAGCAATCGCTATATTCTAATAAAGCTATTGAACTTGAAAGTGTACAAGTGTAATTGGAATTAAAAACACACATCTAATGTACAATGTAATAATGTATGAATGTAAATACATACATAAAGTACTGAATATCTGTTTGGTGTCTTTTTGTAGATTCACATATGCTGGTATGGATATCATCCACATAAATTAGCAAACCCAAAACTGTTAAAGCATTAATTACAAAAATGACAATTAACTGCTGATAATGATGTTAACCTTTTGACTCCTCTAATAAACTCTCATTTTCTATACAGTGTGAAGAGAGCCCTTCAGTTACAAGACAAAGAAAACGTGAGTTCATTAAATCATGAACACATCGTCAGGCATCTCTACCATTTATTTCAGATCAGAAATGGCTTTTTCATATTCCTTGAATGTTTATTATTTCAGCCCATTTTAAAGTGACATCAGAACCATGTCAGTAACCATAAGTTAAAGACTTCTTTATTAAAAGTAAAATAACATAAAGAAATCTATACCAATGCTTCAAATGAATCTATTTTAGAGCCCAGCTAAGAGGCGAGCACCAAACAGGGACTATTCCCCTATGACTGGAACCCAAATGAGTCCCACGACAAAACCTGCAGGTACTAAAACCCACAGACTAGCTACTGTATTTTCTTAGACCTATAAAACTTATATTCTGCCCCCCAGGAGTTTTCATTTTTTATTTTTTCATTGTGAACAGTGTAAGATGTGTGTGTTCTTTTCGCTTTCGGTAATCACCATAAACAATCCCCTGCTCATGTCATGTTGTTGCCTAAATCCTGTACAGTAGGGGTCTCTTGTAATCTAGTGATATTGCATTTAGATTAGCTGTCTTCGTAGCCATTAATAATATCTTTGCTCATGCTGATTTGATAAATTGCTGACATTTAGTGCTTCATCAGCAGGTAATTCCAGAGCAGGTGGGAAGAAAGCGAATCCCCCTCAAACAAAAGAGCCCATGACAGATGCTGAGAGGTAAGGATGTAGAAATGTCCTTTTAAACATGTTGATGATTCCTGTCATTTTAGTAATAATATTTGAGATTATTCAAATAAAAAAGTACAATTGAAAAAAGAAAAGGGGATAAAAAGACATGCTTCATTTTTAATAATGTTATTGCTTAGCTGTTGGCCCATGCATGGTTTAATTTTTTCATTCTGTTGTTGACTTACTATATTAAACTTTTTACTCGATATTTTACATAAACCAGAGTGCCATTAAGGTCTATTTTTACAAAGCTACTAACATTGGTATAACTGGAGCAGTGGAACAGACAGAAATTTCTCCTCATTACTGGATATTTCCTTTGTCCCACTTGGCTGATAGCCATTATGACTGATCAGAATTTAATGACAGGACATGGAGGGAGTTTCATCACCAGCCAAAAGCCTCGTTGATTTACATAGCACTAAAAATAGTTGGATAAGGAGAGTTTAAGAAAAGACCTATTTCCTTTCCAACGCATACTAACACAGAGCTCCGTGTGATCCATCAAGACAAGCATTAGTTTTGAATTTTATAGTGCAGTCATTTAAGAGGAAGCTAGTTAAATATATATAAAAACATCAATAAAGAGAGCGGGCTTATGATTCATTTAAGAAAGTATTCATTTGGGGAGTCAAACCCAAGAGAACTTCTCGTGCAAAATGTAGAAGAGATCTTGAGTGTGATTGGACGACGGTCCTTGTGTAAGATTTTGCCAACCTTTTAATATGTCTTCCAATGTTTTTAAACATGTATTAAAAATAAATGAATATCTTAGTCAGCTTGTCTTCTCACAGACCTAGTAAGGATATTGAATATGAATTCGGAATTCAGTGTCCTTATCGAGCAAATTTCCTGCAAGAATGTAATATGTTTCAAATATTTTGTCATGGCACTTGCCTGATTTACAATTTAAGAATAAAAAAACTCAAATACAATATAATTAATAAATATTGTATTAATAATTGGTAACACTTTGCAATAAGCTCCCATTAGTTGATGTCAGTTAACGAATTAACCAACAATGAGCAATACATTCGTTACGTTATTTATTAATCTTTCTTAACAGAAAAAACTGTTCATAGATAATTTATGTTAGCTCAAGTCCATTAAATAATATTAACGGATAACAACTTTTGGTTTTAATAATGTGTTATTAAATGCTGAAATTGAACATTAACTAATAAATTCTTAATAAGTATTTGTCATTGTTAGTTAATGCATTAACTCATGTTAACAAATGAAACCTCATTAAAAACAAATAAAAGTGTTAACAAATTGGTTTCAAATTTGGTCTTTCGTCATTCATTTTTTAATACCTTTTCCCCCTCAGAATTCTGTTCCTCAGGTCTAAGGTGAAAAAATCATTCAAGAACCTCGTGAAATACAGGCAACAGCTGGAAACATTAGTGGTATGTGGATCTAATATAGTAAGAAAACCACAGTGTATAATTTTTTAGTGTATGTACTAAAGGATTGTTTATAGATAGGCCAACTAAACAACTAAACTAAGACTAGCTCAGGGTCTGAACCACCAGACATTGAGAGGCTTTAGTGGTTGGATAATGCACTTCATCTAAATTAATATATTTGGTGCCTCAATCCTGAATATGTGGTACAGACATAGACTAGGCTAAGCTTATTTTGATGTGTGAAGCCAGCTACATTTAAGGCATCTTATTGAGGTTGCAACAGAATACCATAAGATTGTTCTTATATGAATGTTTGTTTGTAGCCAGTAGAGGGCAGTAGTGAGCTGAGGAGTCTCCTGCTGATGAGTCCTGCTGATCTACAAACTGAACTCAAGAGACATGAGAATCTGTGTGAGTCCTTTCTCTTTTCTGCTGTGATGCATAAACTGCATAATGCATGGAAATAAAAGGATTCACTTTCTCAAGGTCGCTTTATAGACATTGTTTAAACAATTTATTTGCTATTAAGAGTATTGGCTATCAATTCTTGCTGTGTGTGAAACATAAAACTGAATTCTTTACTTTCCAGGTGCTAAAATTGCATCTTGTGCACATAGAGCAGACACAAACAAGGGCCATTTCCAAGGTGAGTCAATTTGGGAATCAAATTAATGTTCAGAATTGAATTTAAGAGTTTATTTACCATTTAAAAGCATGAACGATAACACTTATCTTAAGTCGATATTCAATCTTAGTAATTCTGTCAGATCAGATAGCAACCAGTACACAATTAGTTATGTTTCAAATCTTGAATGTTTCCCTATCACAACACAGTCTTTGTTAGACTGACACAAGGAAAAATTATGTGCCATAAAGAATTGATTCCAATTACAGTATGATGATTTTGACCCCACTGCTTTCCTTAAAAGAGCAAGAGAAAAAAAACATTTTGTGTTCCACTTATATGTGAGTCATGATTGATTTCAAGCACTAGCACAAGTTCTGGATCTTGGTCACATGGGACCCCTGAATAGCCATTTACGAGATTTGGTTTGTCAATGCGACGTGTTCATAGACATTTGTCTCGATCTTTGCACAAATAAAAGGTTCTCTTTTTCTAAGAAAAATTTTTCATTTTCCTAACACAAACAAGCCAGAACTCCTCTTCATGGGACAGAATTAATTAGATTATTTCAAACACACATTCAGCCCCCAGCAAAGCTGCACTTGTTATTCAATCGCACAATGGTGATTTGTTGCAACTCAATGGTTGGATTGTGATGAAGTTCAGCATGTTTTTAAGATAAGGTCGCCTGAAATTGTTTTAATTAGTCACACTCGAGGACCTCTGCGTATATGTTGTTTGTAGCTCGACACCAAAGGAATGTCACAATCTTGATCACATGGTGGAGCATGAAATTTATCAATGTAGAGAACAACAACAACAACAACAGTAAAAAGGGTGTTTTCAGATTTACGTCCCTAGAAAGAGAATCAACCCTTTTAAGACATTATAACATACATGGACAATAAACAAATGATGTATAAAAAAGCCATTATGAAAAATTATACAAATTATGTATTGTATGCGTTTGGTCCAGATTTGACTAATTTGATGCTTTAGCTATTCTTTTAAAGAAATCAGTACTTTTATACAGCAAGGGTGCATTAAATTAATCAAGTGACAGTTTAGATATTTATAATGTTGCAAAAGATTTCTCTTTCAAATTTCTCTTCAACAAAGAATACTGAAAAAAGTATCACGGTTTGCACTAAAATTATAATGATAATAATTAGAAATCAGAGAATCAGCATATTAAATTGATTTATAAAGGATCATGTGACACTGAAGACTGGAGTAATGGCTACTGAAAATTCAGGTTTACCATCACAAGAATAAATTGCATTTTAAAATATATATTATAGTATATTATATATCAACATAATGTATCAACATTTAAATTTAGAATGTTTTTCTGTCATTTGTGTTATGAAAGGCCTTTTTCTGGCTTTTTCTGTGTTGGAATTGTGAATTAGATTGGTGTGACGAAATCAAATTACTTGTCTCCAGGAAAAGATTGTGAAAACATTTTCACAGAAATGCAGCTAAATACGGATAGTTTCAGTAAGCAGACTTCAGTTATCAAACTGAGCATCAGAGTATGTCCTGTACAAATAATGTGTTTCGTTCCAGTGAGGTTTTTCTCATTACATTTTAGTAGGGTTTGAAGCCAAAGCTTGAAATTACCTCAAGTTCCCTAATTTCTGTTCATAAGGTTATTGGTTATTTTTCTACATTCACAACTGGCCCAGAACTATTTTTGCAGCAGCATTATTAAGCTTTAAATAAATGATACTTAGACAAATCATATGTACTGTAAGTAGTTGAAGATGTTGTATTTGAAGCTCTCTTGGGACACCATTAGGTCCTGGCACGGATCACTAATACCCTGGATTTCATAGAGACACATCATTGCTATTAGAGTTCTCAAACAGAAAGTGTCACTTGAGCCATACAGGAGCTGGTGCGGATGACACATGACGGCGAGGATATGACACTACTCGTCTAAAAGCAAGCTGAGCACCAGGCAGCGTGATACCGCCAAGACAGCTGAGAAAATCCACAAGGATATTTTAACTTTGACAGGCAAACCGCTGAATCCATGTCCCTAACGGAAGCCCCTTGATCTAATGGCTTCCCAAAACATAACCTTGGGCGAACGGGCAACTGGCAAGCAAGATGTTTATGGCGAAACTGATAAAAGTTTTTCCCAAGCATTCAAGAGAGGCCATCCCTCCTAAACAATCAGATCGGCTGTAAATTTTCTGGCTCATTCAGGCATTACCAAGTCCCGAGCTTCACGCTACATGTTGCTGATGAGCGCAAAATGGGAAAAGACAGAGTGCAATAATTCTGAGGCAGGTTTGTCGCCTGGACCGAGGGTATTGATTATTTCTGTGTGGCGAGAGATTTGGAAAATTCAATTAAAAGAGCTGAGCAAAGGATTCATAAATCGGCCCCTGCCTCCACCTCTTCTACGCCCATACGGAGACATTGTTATGTTCTAAATCAATGTTGCACTTCACAATATATTTTCTTTGGAGCATGAAAATAAATAACATTTAAACAGTTCTGCTTACCGCTGAAACAAATTTTATCTTCACCAAAGCCTTCTCCGTCTTCGCGCGGCAGCCTCCCGTGCGCATCAGCAGATGTAGTAACGTATTTTTATGGCAAGTTTTCCATAAGAAAATCCTATATAATATGAATTTTGCAATGACAAAATGAGAAGGAAGGGGACGGATCAGCAGTATAAAAATTGATCAGGCCACAGATGGGGTAGAGCCATGGGAGATTTGTAAGACAGCCTTAATAGACTGTATTAAAAATTCCTTAAAATGTAATAAAACAAATAGGTTTTTGGTTCTTGGCCGGGACGGGGTCACAGACCCTGCTAATATCACATCAATCCTGGGCTGCTGAAGGATAAATGGGGTCTGTTTGGGGAACATTTTAGTCTTTTTGATGGAAAACACCAGCACAATTAAAGGGCTGCTGTATATTAGAGGGCTTTGGGTGGGGAGGGTAGAGTTGAGCAACTCTCAGGATGTGTTTTGCTCTCTGTTTTGTTCACACGCGTCCCACAGGAGTATGAGATGCATTTAGTCAGTGCATTTCAGATCATTTGCATTTAGATCATCTAGCAGCTCTGGCAGCTGCAGCAGTCTACAAAATCTATGAGTGATGGATGGATTTACCTGATAAGTTACATGTGCACGCGTCTCATTCATGTATTCACAAAATGATCTAGTCTCTTAAGCTAGATAAAGTGTGTGGTGATCTATCTATGTTGCTTTCACAGGGATGAAACAGACTGGCAGCTCTTATGAATTTCTGAAGGCAATCTTAAGGTATCCCCCCCCCCCCCCCC
>NW_015547762.1:150344-165672 GCF_001515605.1 Sinocyclocheilus anshuiensis
CCTGGGTTTGTATTGTACTCATTGTAACTTTAAAAGCTTGTCACATTACAGAGATTCATGTAATTCTACAGTAATTAGTAGTGGTTTTATACAGTAGGGTGGGCTGTTTTGACCCTGCACACCCTAGCAACAGCCTAGCAACTACCCAGAATCCTTTGGTAACATGCTAGCACACCTTACCAACCACATAGCAACATACGTGCAACCATTGTGGCAGAGAATTCATCTATCAAATCATCTTCATAATACATAAAAATACAGTTATCATGACATCAGAAAGTTATTTCTAGTTAAATTATGCTTAATCTAACAGCAACTTAATTTTACAAGTTTGATCATTTCGGAGTAATTTCACAGAACTGCTTAATAGTATAATGTCATGCATATATAAACATTAAAAAAAAGTATTCTTTTATACAGCAAGGATACATTAAACTGATCAAAAGTGACAGTGAAGACATTTATAATATTATTAAAAAAGTATAATCTTTTAATCTTGATAATAATAATAATACATGTTTCTTAAACATTAAATCAGCATACTATAATGATTTCTGCAGGATAATGTGATATTGAAGACTGGAGTAATGGATGCTAAAAATGTAGCTTTTCCATCACAGGAATAAATTAAATTTTAAAATATTAAAATAGAAAACAGTAATTTTAAATTGTAAGAATATTTCACAATATTACAGTTTTTACTGTATTTTTTTTTTATGAAATACATGCATCTTTGGTGAACATAAAAGATTTTTACTGACTTGTAAAAGTTTACAAACTTTTGCACTGCAATGTAATTCTATCAGTCCATTTAATCTCAGTCCTAAATATTAATTTAATAGACATACCCCCGGTTTCACAGACAAGGCTCAAGCCTAGTCCTAGACTAAAATGTAAATCTGAGCTGTTTCAACTGAAAGAAACTTGCACTGCCTGATCTTAAAACATGTCAGTGCCTTTGTTTTGTCTTAAGATGCACACCAGTAATGTTTTTTTCTAAGGCATGTTTATAAAAATTACTTAAATGTCCTAATTGAACTATGGCCTAATCCTGGTTTAGGCTAAGCCATGTCTATGAAACCGGGCCATAGTATATTATATTATACCACAGACTTTTACATGCACTATGCTTTTTTTTGTTTGCATATAATTCTGAACGGTTCTGGTTTTGGCAGAGCCGCAGTTCTCTGTCAGCTTGTTTGATGTACACTGAACATCCTGTCAGTCTGAAAGCGGCGAGATGTCTGAAGAGGCTATCAGTCTTTCCAGCGTAGTCAAAATGAGACAGCGCTGCCGACACCTTGCCATCCCATCTCAGACACATTTACATTGAATCCATTCTCTGAAAGAGAATCCCACCTTTCACCAGGAATCTGACAAAATGTTGATTCTACAATACACGGTGTGCTGCGGCTCTGTGAAAATAGTGTTCTTACTGCTGGCATACAGTCCCATTAGGGCTGATACGGGGAGAAATCTATGCATACACACGGATATATATTTGAGAAAGCAACAACAGATGTTGGAAAACTAGACATGCACAGATATACAGAAGAGTATTCATGGTGGATCTGTGTCTTTGTTTTGGCAGCCACTGAGGGATAATTTCTCGATGTACGACATGGGCGGCAGCTGGTGCCCGCTCAAGGTGGATCACGTAACTCTCTCTTTATCACTTCTAGAGGCTGTCTCAAGGACAAAAGCTTAAGCTGACCTAACAAAACACACACTTGTCACACACTTTGCATTGCTACAGTTGAGAAGAACAAGAACAGCGTTTCAAAATTCAGCAATTTGGTCTGTTCGCCATGGACTGTTAAGCTTCTTAAGAGTTTCAAGATGTGTAACCAAGTACGGCATGACTCGATATCAAGATATGGTTAATATTAGTACCATCCATTAAAATTGTATCATGCACTCCAGTATTATGGCTTGCCGTTTGTTCTATAGTATATCGAGTAAGACAGTCAAACCAAAACCTGTTCATTCTCTCCTCATTCCATGTATGTGTGTGTGTGTGTGGCTCCAGACCTCGCTCAGGCTGTAACACACTAGCCCCTTTGTGACCTGATAACATTTATAGTTGTAATGGATTTTTGTTTAATGGCCGTCATTAACTCGCACAAAGAGGGGTGAAAAAAATTGCTTGTACTTTTTCCCCTTGGTATTTCAGCTTTACAGCATTATGTTCTGATATGTCTCCTTCCATCATTTTTGTTTTACAGCTCATGAAGTTGAAGCGTTTTAATGCGTAGCTTTAGTACTAGCCTCATGTCTTCAGCCACTGCCAAGATTATTCCTTTGTATTAATGAATATTTTTCTAAATGTACTACTTGAAAGAAAAATAAAATTAGTACTTTTTTTGTTTGTTTGTTTATTTGATGTTGCCTTTTGTTTAGGGCTGCATGATAAAAAAAAAATAAATAAATAAAAAAAAAAAAAATTAAAATTGTGATGTGGCTTAGTGCGATTATCATGCTGCAAAAAGCTGTGATTTACTTTGTTTAATAAATATTAGTGTTATATTTTTACAGATGTACTGTAAACTAAGTGTATTATTTTTCTTAAATTATCTTTTTTTATTTTATAGTGAAATATAGTAATATTTCTTTTATGAATTTATTTTAAAATAATAATTCTAACAATTATTAATCTTTTTGTCATTTTGCTATATAATCACCATTTTTTTTTGTCAAAATTGTGTAGCAAATCTGGAGCTTTTTTTTTTTTTTAAAGCTTTTTAAATTGCCGTAAAATTGCTTTTTAAAATCACAAAACAAACATAAAATTAGGTTTGTTTGTTTATTTGATGTTGCCTTTTGTTTAGGGCTGCATGATAAAAAAAATAAAAAAAATAAAATAAAATTAAAATTGTGATGTGGCTTAGTGCGATTATCATGCTGCAAAAAGCTGTGATTTACTTTGTTTAATAAATATTAGTGTTATATTTTTACAGATGTACTGTAAACTAAGTGTATTATTTTTCTTAAATTATCTTTTTTTATTTTATAGTGAAATATAGTAATATTTCTTTTATGAATTTATTTTAAAATAATAATTCTAACAATTATTAATCTTTTTGTCATTTTGCTATATAATCACCATTTTTTTTTGTCAAAATTGTGTAGCAAATCTGGAGCTTTTTTTTTTTTTTAAAGCTTTTTAAATTGCCGTAAAATTGCTTTTTAAAATCACAAAACAAACATCAAATCAAATCAAATCACAGTTTCGATTTTTTTTCCCCAAAATCGCGCAACCCCACTTTTGTTCATTGTTGGGTCATTTGAAAACACTGGAGACACTTTCATTTGGTACAAAACCATTTAATGATATAAAAATAATGGCCTTACGGTTTGGTCATTTACACAATACCAATATCCCACTAACTGAATTTGTCTCCAAGGCAAACAAGTGAGAGAAAGTCTGGCAAAACTGTATCTCCTTTCATTGAATTCACTCTTCTCAACTCAAGCAAGATCCCTAAACCTCATTAAGAGGAAATTGAATTTTCCCAAACTATTCCCATCCTGTTCTTTTCTAAACGAAGGGATTGTCCTTTCCTTTCACCGTCATCCTGGCTGTAGTTCTTCATTTGACAACCAATGCCTTTGAAGACATATTTCAGTTTGTTTTCTTCAGACTCTTTTTCCTCTGCGGCTCCATCAACTGGACCTGGTTGAAATATATGATGAAGCCCAGAAAGTGGAGAAAGGAGAGGACGGAGACCAGCACCGGAAACAGATCGGGCAACTTGGCCGGAGGCTTCAACCACATGCTCGTAAAGCTCAACGCTGCCATGGCCACCAGTGAAAACCAGAACTGTAAAAGACAAAGTGACAACACTTATTACAAGAGAGAAGAAGTACCAAGACAAAGGTTCATTAGTTCTAGTCAAGTGCTCAGCATGGCACGGATCCTTGTAACTTGATGATTATTTTCCCACCCTGTTTCAGGAAGGTGAGTCGAGGTATAAACATTAACATGTCTATTTACGACAGATGGAGTGAAGGATCAGTGGAAGTGCTGGTGTGAGCAACACGACCCCCCAATGAAACACTACCTTCATCGTAAGGCCCCCTTATTTATGTCTCTTGTGTAAATAAATATATCTAGGCAAACCTGTGTTAATGACTCACGCTACACAAATAGCACACCTCCTGGTCTTGAACATTCACGCAAGGAGCTGTTGAAACATTCAGTCTTTAACAGCACTAAGAAGAGCATGGGGTCAAGATATTGAGAAAGCTATGAGCTGTTCAGGTGGGCCAGCGCGCTTAACTGACTTCTTCATAAGCATCGATGTCATTAACATCAGTGGTGTGGAGTAACAGGCCGTGACGTCAGTGCTAACTTACTTTCCATTTAATGATCCGGCTGAGGTTGAGTTTAGGCAGCCAGCGCTGAGTGAGTTTGCAATAGAGACCCAGTCTGAGCTCTTCTTCTGTACTTCTCTCTAAAGCAGAGAGAAGATACAAACTAAGAAAGAGGAACGCCAATGAAGTCACCACGTAAGGCAACAGCAAACCGTCCTTCAGCAAAAGAGGGAGCATGCTATGGAAAACAAAAAACACAAGTGTTAAAAACAAACAATTCAAGATGTGTACAATAAGTGATTATTTATCCCTCTGTTTATGATACAGCTGGTGTTCAGACCAATGTAGCAATCATCATATAATTACTACATCGTATACATATACTGACACCTAGTGGTGTGGATGTAAAATCATGCAAATCTTTTTACTTCGTACAAATGCGTTATTCTTAGTCAGACAGGATTAATTTACTTCGCAATTGAAAGTGTGATAATAGCGGGGCGACCAAGATAAAGTTCCTAGCATTCGACTGGTCCTGCCATTTCAAAATTTATGGACACCTAGTGGCATGGATGTAGAATCACACAAATGTTTGCACTTAGTAGAAATAGTCAGCCAAAATTAAAGGGTTAGTTCACCCAAAAATGAAAATTAGCCCATAAATTACTCACCCTCAATGCGTCCTAGGTGTATATGACTTTCTTATTTCAGACGAATCCAGTCGGAGTTATATAAAAAAAATTGTCTGAGAAGAATGTCAGAGGATTTCGATATAAGCCAAGAGGAGACTGGTTTTCCTTTGCTAAAGTAAGGAAACTTTGCTTCCTTTAACTAACCCTTTAATTTATTCTGCAAATGAAAGTGTCTAATAATAGCAGGGTGATCAAGATAAAGTTTTCTGGTGGCCCTGTCATTTCAAAATGGCGACCTCCATGAAGGGACCCTCTCTGTGTAAAAAAAAAACCCTTTAGATGTAATCAATTATGTCATATTCAGTCTTTTCAGTCAGTTTTACTCTTGACTAAAATGGCTTATAATTTTAGATGAAAATAATGTTTTAGTTGATGGAAAAAGCTCAATTTAACCAACTATTTTATATATTAAACATATTTTATATATTGAACGTATCAACAACATTTAACAAAACTGTTCTGTTAAAAACAGATCTCCTGAAATAATAACAGTATTACATAAAAAGTACTTAAGTACAGTAAGTAATAAGTATCGTAATACAATATATATTTTTTTCCAACATATTTTCAGTATGTTTTAATTGAAATGGTTTAATTATCACAATGATGCCCATTTTCCAGCAGGTCTCCAGTATTGCTTATAAAACATTTTCTGTAAATTGCATTGATGAGATCAACATATAGGCAATGTATTTAACCTCACATAAGTATATTAGACATGGAAGTAAACCTTTAGCTAACTAGCTTAGCTGTTTCCGTAGGCATTTGACTGAAAAACAATAATTTGCACACCAACCATATAATGAATAATACGGCTATTGAGATAGTGTTGACAAAATAAAACAATCTTTGTGTTCGCAGAACCGGTCATGACGCAGAAAAAAACAATACTAGCTGTGAATTTTGAACATTTCACTATAATGAGTATAAAGTGTGCTAATGAATAGTGTGCGTTTGGGGCACAGAAAACTCTGGCAATGTGTTGTGTCTGTATGTTCTTGTGGATATTTCCCCTAATAGTGCAACAATTACTCTATCATAGAATATAATTCAGTTATCTTCCATAACAAAGAACATCATGTCTTCAGCTAAAAAACATAAATATGCAGCATTAAAACAGTTTTGTGGAAGCAGGCAGTGCGATTCTAGAGAATGGTGGGTTGTGTTTACACAAAGCGGTCTTAGTTTAATGGTATGTGGGCTATGTCATGTAATCCAGTGATAGCCTTACACTAAACCATGCACACAACAATTAGTGTGGACAGCTGGGACTCCCCTATCGGCTACTACTCTTCTTCTCACTATATAGTCATTTGTTGATTTTGTTTCTATCTTAACCGTAAGGATTCATTTATAGTACTGTAATTTTAATTTAGTAACACATACTGCTTGATATCTTACCTGAAAGTTGACGTTAGTAGAAACCAAATGGCGATCAGAGGTATTTCGTTGATGACAAGGCAAACTGGCCTGTAAAACATATATTTGACTTTTAAGACTATATTTACTACATTACAGATATGTTTACATGATACCAATGCTATAATTATGTAGTTGAGAGGGCAAGGACTAGGTATCAGTATCTCTCTTCGGTGATCCAGTCACTACACTTCCTGTGTCAGCTCATTTTTAACACCCAATAGAGACCCTTAATCCAGAAACATGTCTTACTGATTGACTAACACGTGCAAGATATACAGTAACACAACATTTGATTGAAGCTAGTTCTTTGCATATATTGTATATCTTAATATGTTAGATTTATGACTTGCAAGAATAAACATGCAGAACAGTGTTGCCAAGTCCGCAGTTTTACAGCGAAACTGGGCTATTTAACACTGTTGCCGCGGGTTGAAGCGACACCAAATAATGTGATATTTAGCCCCTGGGAATGTGATATTTAACCCCACCAGAAAAGTGTATTTTACCCCCTTAAACGCGATTGGGCTAGTTTTGAGTAGCAATTGGGCGGGATTTGTTGTGAAAACCTGGCAACCCTGATGCAGAATATGGGAAAATGCAGCACTAAACAATCACTAACCTAATTGAAAGTAAAGTTTCTAATGTCGAGAGATCAACCAATATTGCCTTTTTATCATATGCTATTTTTATAATTATGTGTTGGGTAACTAACATTATTTAATTATTGTTTTATTTCTGCATTTTGACAATTATAACTACAGGGTTTATCAGGTAGACCCAAAGTTAAAGTTAAAAAGCATAAATAACGGTAAAAATATCAAATTGAATATCAGTAAATCTTAAGTAGTTTCTAGTAATCACCAAATAATTATTTTCATAACTTAAAGTTATGAAACTGAACACTTCATTCAGCTTAAACATGATACTGTTATTTAGTTTGTCATAAATTTTGTCTACATCAATGACAGTGGGCTAAGCAAAAGTAGCAATAGCAATTAGATCAAGTAATATGAATTATATTCCATTGCTTACAAGGCTACTAGAAGGATAGACTTCTCATGGACTTGGAAGGAGAAGAGGAAAAAAGCCAGGGAGGTGTTCACCTACAGTACAAGCAGATCAGGGGAGTCAGTGGTCAAAAATACAAGTCGTTGAACCAACACATAATCATGACACCACTTACCAAGGCAAGCTTAAACTGCCATAGAGTGGGTTTGGACAACAATTTTAAAGATGAAGGCAGGACGAACAACAGAGTAAGAGCAAAACTGAAAGAAAAAAGAAAAAATTATTTAATTGAGTACATCCATACATTAATAAAAAGATTTACTATACACACATACGAAGCAGAGAAATACGATCAAGAGCCCCTGTTGCCAAAGCCTGTAATCTATCCCATGGAACAAGAGGACACGGCTGCCTGATCTTTTTATACATCCTCACAGTCAACAAGAAAGATCCCAGCATGCAGGAAATGCATGAGATTCAGGGATGGCCTGCTGAGCACTCACAGAATTGCTTGAAGCCCTCAATCATCATTCTCTTGGAGGAAATTGACCCTATTAGACAGTGTTCAAACTATACCGTGGACTTTGGGGGAGCCCACTTGTTTTTTTTATAAGGGGGGGGTTACTCGTCGTCAGGCTACAGAAGAATACCATAATTCCTCCGTTCAATTAGGCCTAAGACATAGAGAGTCACGCAGACCTATAACAACCCAGCCACAACACATAATTGCGAATAACATGCCTTACCTTAACACAGAATCGACCACAGAGTCCAATGTTTATATTTTTTCTACGAATCTTTGAGTTAACATGTACTAAACATAAGTGGAATTTGCACCGCAGCGCCCCCACACCTTGATGCTCATGACAAGAATAGCATGTATAGTTATCTTTATTGAAGTGAATTAGGTTTAAATCGCCTTCATGTATGAATGAATGATATTTTTGCAATTTTACACATAATAATCCATGATGATCACATTACACAAAACTGAAATTGCACGTCAAAATAACACATTGTCAGTATTTTTTGAGACCCCCCAAAATTTCACAACTCACGTTTTCAGGGGAGCTCATGTCTTAAGGGGAGCCGAGCTCCCCTGTAGTTCACACCCTGCTATTAGAGATGAATGACCCTGGTGGGACAAGAATCTGGTCCATAACGACAGATGCAAATGTAAGAGGTGAGATAAACTGTACAGGGAAAGCATATACGCCATGATACATTTCTAGCGAAATCGAAGAACTGGTGTGGCATCATTTCAAACAAAATCAGGCAAAGTTTGTTGGAGTTTCGGGAGTTCAAAACAGCTTGCCAAAGTCAACTTTCCAGAAAACTTCTCTCTGGCTTGTAAACACCTTCGAACTACTGTTGGAGTGGCCAAAAGTATTGGCAGTGACACAAATTTTGTTTTTTGCAAAGTTTGCTACTTAAGCTGTTGTGTTCATTTACATTGTTTCTACAAGTATTGGCAGTAACATAATAGAAACAATGTGAATGAACACCACAACAGCTAAAGCTGCAAATTTTGCAAAACACAAAATTTATGTCACTGCCAATACTTTTGGCCAGGACTGTAGGTAGGTCAGCTCTGGGGCTCTGCCTTCTTTGATGTGGAAATATTGTCCATCTTCTGTTCAGTCCAGACGTGAATAAAAACATGAACAAACTGGAGAGCTGCTTTATAGTAGAACGTTAAGCTGTTACTATAATCGAAAGTGACACTGGCACTGTTTTTTTATGTTTAATACTGTAAAACTGCTTGCTTTAAAGCAATTCATTGTATAATGTGGTATATACGTAAAATGACTGGACTGCCGAACTGCAGAGCTCTTGCAAACGTTATGATCAGATGCTTTCTTAATTGCTGTTTTCTCATCACTTATTTTTGTTTTGCATTTTTACCGAATAGAAAATGTGCAGCATGGGTGGTGTCACTAATGCCGGGTATACACTGCACAACTTTTGCCATGATTTTCATTCGCCAACAGTTTTGTGGAAATCGTTGTCAAATGCCCGAAATTGGAGGCAAATCAGTGAATGAAAATCGTGTAGTATTAATGATCAAAGATGCAATCTGAGAGAAGTGCAAATTCATTGCCGGTGCAATATTCATTGCCAGAGATATTTAGCATGCTAAATTTTTGGACCTGTCTGCGACTCCTGCAGTGTGAAATGTGTTTTGACTGGACATTACATAGGCGTCAACCTACAGCCAATAAAATACAGCCAGTGCTTTCTCACTGCAAATCAGCGCACAGACAACTCGTATCACAGGCTTCTTGCGGACTACAGTTTTTAACAGGAAGAAATAATCCAGTCTCGAGCAAGAGATCTTATCTCACGCGTGATCTTAAGCTATTTCCTCTATCACATATTTTCACGTGTTTGATTTTGAAACTTAGTTTGTAAACGAGACATTTTTAACACTGAACTTAAGCTATTTTTTTATTGGGGTTTTTTAACAGTCATATCCATTTGCTTATAAAACTATATGAAAAATTGAACTCTGAGCTGACCGATGTAGCAGTCGTCTTGTACATATACTGACACCTAGTGGTGTGGATGTACCTATCCCGCAAATGTTTACACTTACTAGAAATGCATTATTTACAGTCAGCCATGATTCATTTATTCTGCAAAAGAAAATGTACAATAATAGTGGGTTAACCAAGATAAAGTGTGCAGTATTTGGCTGGTCTTGTCATTTTAAAATTGCTGCCCCCATGAGGGGACCAGCTCCGTTTAAAATAAAACAGGTTTTATTAGGCTACTTATATAACTTGAGGCTTCATCTCACATGAATATACATGATTTTAAACATATTTTAAAAATCTTATTCGTTTATTTATGTTCAACTTTTTAATGAGGAAAACATGATTGAGTGCACCCTTAAAACAGACCAATGAGAAAATGAATTACTGACTTTGCAAAAATAGACTAAACAAAGACAAAAAAAAGGAATTCTTAAATGAAGTCAAAGAAATAATCTCGACCAAGCCCTTGCACCTGCAGATTAGAGTCCACATATCAGTATCTCAAAATCTCTCCGATATCATTAACTACACATAATCCCACTGTGCCCTCCCGCTATAATTAGATGTGTTTCACAAACATGGTAAGAGGGAATATACTGAGAAAGATTTTGAGGTGGAGATACATAAAGAGACAAAGGAAAAGGAGAAAGGGTGGCGGGTAAATGGATGGTGAAGGATTACCTGAGGAACAGCTGAGTCTCTCTGGACAGCAGGGTCTTGATCTTTATCAGCACATTCAAGCTGCACCATGTGTTAGCCACTTTATCCTGTCAACAAACACATGCTGTCAAAGTCACTAAACTAATGCGCTCCGGACAGAATGACACAATGAGAACGAATGATACATTGACCGCTAGGTCAGTTTTCAAGTTCTTTATGAACAGTTGTTTAAACTAGTGTAAATTCAGGGGTGTCAACTCAATTTAAATTAAGGGCCAGAATGAACAAAACTTCGCATTTAACTTTACACTTTAATAACTAACATTGGGGTAAAATAAAATTATGTTAATTTAAATGCACGCAAATGCCTTTAGATTGCATATACATACAAAATTAAGAGTTAAAATATAGGGAATATTACACAACATATAGAATGCACTGCTCTTGGTAACTGTAATAAACCACCTAAATTCTAATATTAAAGGTAATATTTGATTAACTTCCTGTAATAAGTAACTTTCTGTTCTAATATAATATAAAATATAATGTTATAAATATATCATGCCAAAATGATTTTAAAAAAGTAGTTTTTTTAATATATCCCAAGCTATATTAGGCCTCGATGTTATTTTAGCATTAGCTTTATACTATAATTAATTACAATATTTAATAATATTTTGTTATTAATATTTTAATATTCAGTTTTCACTTTATTTTTAAGTTTTCATTTTAGTATTTCAACTTTAGTACTTATTTAGTCCAGTTAGTTGCCAAGGCAATATTTCTAATTTCAGTTTAATTAAAAAAAATGTTTTTTTTTTCTCTAATGATCTAATATTTATATTATATTTTACTTCAGCTTTATTTCAATTACCTAAAACTTTTTAAAATAGTTTTTGTTTTAGTAAATGGCAACAGCACTGTTGGACCTACAGCCTTGAGTTTTTCATAAAAATGGTGTATGAAATTAATCCGCAACAAAGGTTAAAGTGAAGGATTTGTTCTTGCTTGTTTTCACTAATGTTGCAGCACAAGAAAATACCCTTTTCTGAAATAACCACAAATTTATGATCATGCTTACAAAATCAGCATTGACATATAAGGTAAGTATCTTTAAATGGTATGTAGCTTTTGAAGAGAAAGCACATAAGTGACATTACTCAGCGTAATCATTTCCCAACTGAAAGCGCAATAAAAATTCCTGTGGGCATTCTTGGGGGGCATTGGTACAAAGGGCAAGGGTGAAGTATTACACTCCCATTAATTTTCCCGTCAAGTAACTGTGATGTCAAAAAAAGCTATGCATTTATTTGTAAATTTATAGACACAGGGTTAAATGACTGTCCTAATGCATACCAAGGACATTAATAACGTCACCGAGGTTGCAAAGACTGCGGTTTTACCACATACAGAAGACCAAATTGCACCCTTTAAGAAACCGATCCGTTCTGAGTGCCCGCTGACCTTTCTGCTGGGGTACCGACATGTGATTCCTCAAAGACTGGTGGCCTTTAACAGTTGTGCAACAACAGAATTAGTAAATGTTATGAAAGTTTCAGCCCTGCTTCTGAGAATTTCTTCATAGTGCTCAATCCTCGAAAACACAGCTGCTGTCTTTCACAGCTGTGTGAAGACGAGTGGACACTACAGCTGAAGATGGGACCCACTTTGAAACATTTCTGTGTGTGTGTGTGTGTGCGTGTGTTTTGTCTGTACAGTGAAAGTCAATGAGGTCCATTGACAAATTATTGACTTTCATTGTGGTGAAAAAAAATTGGTCCCAAAAAAAAAAAATCCATACTTGCTCAGTTGATTAATCTCAGTACATTAAGACAACTGTTTTATATGACGTTTTCTGAAATGTTATATTACAATTTGGAAATGAGGCATTATTTAATTAAAAACACAATAATTTGCATAAATTTCCACAACAGAAATATAAACATCTAAAATCTCAAAATTGACCAGCGAACGAAAAAACAGTGGTTTTGCCTGTAGTGTCGTGCCTAATTTAATTTGTTTAATTTTACTTTTTCTTCAGACAAAAAAAGAGCACTGATTTAGCTATCAGCTAAATATCATCTAGCTTTACCGTGCTCTGATGTATACGATAGCAACAGCCAAGACTCGCTTATCGCTCCGTCCGTTACAAATGCTCAAGGCTCTAGGTTAGAATTACTCACACCTTGTGTATTATGTTAGCCTCATGTCAGGCAAATGCATGATATATTCCGGGCCCTGAGCCCTGCAGAATTTTCAATTCTCACAACACAGCTACTTTGACAACAGGGTTTTTGGGTGCATTTCAAAAGCAAGCCGCAGTACTTGTACACCATGTATTTCAGTATTGACTTACAAAAGGCTTTAGACAACGAACAGGACACAGCTCTAGTTTTCCAATAAACTCAACGTGAGACCCTTGTTTACTAATCAGATCTAAAGGATAAATCCTGCACTGGATCCAAGGGGTCTCATTGAGGTAATCTATGAATACAGGAGAATCTAACTGGCTAGATGTGTATTAAGTCAGTCTTCTATTGCATTAATATATCACAGATCCAAAATTGAACACTGTTTACAGTTTACTGTATGTATCTACATAGGATTCTGGCAACAGTGTATTTATGCATTCATGCATGCATACAGAGAAAAATGTAATGCATGTGGATTTCAAGGTCATTTCCCTGCATTGGAAATTTTATAACAGGCAAGAACAGAGCTGAATAAGCATCACAAACATCACGTTGTAATGATGTGTTTAAAGCTCACTTTTTGAGCAATAAATATGATTGATTTACATAAATTTTACCTCAGTGTTTTACATAAGTAAAGCTCAAAGCCCCTGACCCAACTGTGCAAATACAGTTGTCAATGTTATCGAATAGTAAACATGTATTTCTCAATTTTCAAGGCAGGATAATCTCTGTTATCCAAGCATTGGTTCAAGAGAATGAAAAAGGAACCTATTTAGATTAACTTGAAGGAGTTTACCATTAATGCTTTGTGATGCTGCATATACATTATGTGAATTACCTCAAACAAACCCCGACCAACAGGAAAAAGGCGATGAAGAACTTGTAGAGGTTGTTTGGGGTCAGACAAAAAGGGCATCCAGCAGAGAGCAAAGGTCACCAGTACAGTCATGGAGATCTTGACCAAATGAAAAAATCTGGGTACACAAAAATTTAGCAATATAATTACAATTGTATAAACATAATTGTCTTTCAATTTATTCTGTGAATGCAAAGATCTAAAAAAATATTAAAGGGATAGTTCACCCCAAAAATGAAAATTCTGTCATTAATTATTCACCCTCATGTTGCTCCAAACCCGTAAGACCTTCGTTCATCTTTGGAACACAAATTAAGATTTTTCTAATGAAATCCGAGAGCTCTCTGACAGCAACACAACTGAAATGTTCCCAGACCCAGAAACATAGTAAGGAAGACGTGATTTGGAGGAGAAGAATTCTTGAATAAAGCCATTATTTTTGTTTTTCTTTTTGCGCACAAAATATTCTTGTAGCTTCATAAAATTGCGGTTGAGCCACTGATGTCACATGGACTGTTTTACTGATGTCCTTACTACATTTCTGGGTGTAGGGAACATTTCAGTTGTGTTGCTGTCTATGCAGGCAGGGTCAGAGAGCTCTCGGATTTCATCAAAAATATCTCAATTTGTGTTCCGAAGATGAACGAAAGTCTTACGGGTTTGAAACGACATGAGGGTGAGTAATTAATGACAGAATTTTCATTTTTGGGTGAACTATCCCTTTAGGTAATTTTGTATCATCCAGGAATAACATTGTTCGTTCTCCTAACAATTCAACAAAGGTGCTCTAACAGTTTTTTTATTTTTATGATTTGCTGACCAATACAACAATCTTGAACTTTTTAAAACATTTTATACATATTTGTCATAAAATACTATTCATTTAATATTCATAAGTTAAAATACTTGGTGTGTTATACATTCAAAAAAATATTTTCCATAATTAATGGGTCATAAATCAGGTCACTCGACTACTTGAGTAGAGACAACATGCTCTCACAGTTTTTCAGTGTACTGTATACTGGAGCAACTAACACCTCTCAGCTGTAGATATACAGTTGCACGCACAGGCATAGTAGGGAGGGTCAGGCATGGCCAGAGAGTCATCTGGACATGTCTCTTCCCAGGCAAACTAATCCACCAATGCATCTGCCTCCAAATGCCCTTGGTACATTGTTACTAAATCAACAAATGCAAGACAGCAAAGAGCAGAGTGGTTGCACTGAGACCAGCTGCAGGACTGGTGTAGAAATGCATACAAAGTCAAATTGAATAATAAAAGAAAAGAAAAAATCCACCTGTAGTGGTGAAGTGTCTAATGATGAACATTAAGGATTTGTTATTTTCAGGCATAAATAAGGCAATCAGGCTATGAAACTTGCAGCTGGACTGAAAGCTGGACACTTGCAGCTAAAGGTGTAATTGGCATTGTCAACAAATGTATTATTTCATTGTGAGCGAATTTCCATTAACAGGGCTTTTGCACTTATATGCATAATTACTGAGATTTGGTGATAATTCAGGTTTAGCCATGAATAAAGATTTTACTTTTAATTTAGGTCCAATTTTTATTTTATTATATATATATATATATATATATATATATATATACACACACACACCTATATAGCACACAGATATATA